>NC_081180.1:90881314-91038780 GCF_029867415.1 Vicia villosa | reverse complement strand
AAAAGTCAATGGTGATCTTGTACAGTTGACTTTTTCAGACGAATCGCGTTTCTGGAGATTTCAAATGAAACAGGCTATCCTCATCAAATGAATGGTATGAATGGATCATATTGAAGCATTAGAGGATATTGAGCCATGGTTTGAGTTGTGGCACCAT
Source organism: Vicia villosa (assembly GCF_029867415.1). Classification (NCBI taxonomy): domain Eukaryota; kingdom Viridiplantae; phylum Streptophyta; class Magnoliopsida; order Fabales; family Fabaceae; genus Vicia; species Vicia villosa. The sequence continues at coordinate 91,038,623 of NC_081180.1, read as the reverse complement.
GTCCTGATTAAAAAGTCAGTTGTTCAGTGAATTAGGTCAAAAAACCCTAATTGTCGACCTGATGAAATTGATGACTGTAGGTCTTGAATTGAGATGCAATTTCCATGGGATATTGTCATAGGGATTATTTGAGGATGATTGAAACCTTTGATTGACTTCCTGGGGGTTTTTATGGTTTCCCAAATGTGATCCCTGATTTCAGTCCCTGATAGTTCAAAACCCTGATCTGAGGATTTGTCTGATCAATCTTTGTGTAGGAGATGTTATGAGCCAATGGATTAGGTCAAAATGATGCACTTGGGGTCTTGAGGTCATGTCCCAAGCCATTAGGTCAAATTCTGAGCAAAAGTCAGGAGTATGCTGTCTTCAGTCAAAACCCTAATTCAGTCGATTCAAAGCTTTGAGCTTGTTGAAATGAATCTCTGAGGACCAAATGTTGATTGTTGATGAAGATAGATTCTTTTGAGATGAAGGGAGAACAAAACCCTAATTGATTGTTACTTGTACTGATGAGTGATTTCCTGATTAAATCCTGCTGAGTCACAAGTAGCAAACACAAGCTATGCAGTTTGTTAGAGATGCAAATGATGCATATGCAGATGATATGAGGTGGTATCTTAGGTCAAAAATTGGGGTATGACAGATGCCCCTATTTAAGTTTCTTCAACCTGAGACATGAAGATTGAAAATCTTCGTTTTGATAGGGTGGAAGAGACTTAAATATCAGAAGACGCAAATTTTGGACCTAAGATACCAAAATTGCGAATGATGCAAGGATATCTTTACCGAGGGATATCAAGAACTGACTCCACTGGGGAAAAGAGATTGGGAAGGATGTCTCAATCCGTTTTAGGAAGAGAATCCGTTTTGTTTTTCGGGAAAGCAAGTGTATGCTTCACCTGGGAATGATAGCTTTGTAAGAAAAGCTTACCTATCGACATTATCGACTATCAGCATGGGGATAGACTTGTTTAATAATGCGAAGGTGAAAGGTATGAAACTGTATTACCGACTATCAGCATGGTGATAGACTTGACAAGGTAAAAAGAGTTTCAAAGGTTTGGTTAATATTACCGACTATCAGCCTTGTGATAGACATGTTTAATAATATAACCAGAACAAAAGGTTACCGACTACCAGCCTCGTGATAGTGGTTTTGAAGACATGATCAATTATCAGCCGAGTGATAAAATGATTCTGGAGACTTTGCTAGGGAAATTACTGGTTATTCAGCCTTGTGAACAGTAATAAGGCCCTGATTGTCAAATGGTCTTCATGATTGATTTCCTTGAGAGGAAAAAGCTTTTGAAAGAGACATAAGCCGCTCAGATGATAAGGCTATTGCTTATTGTCTGTTTTTTTCACGACTCTATTTGAGGAATCGGAATTTGAATCTTTGGTAAAGACAAGGTTCTAACCAAGAATGAATTGGAAAGAAACAGTCAAACAAGACTTTGTACCCATGAGGAATGAACTCGAATGGGGATTTTCTCCTTTGTTTTGAGAGGAGAAACTAAAGCAACCTTCTTCCACGAGGAATGATCTCAGTGGGGAACTGGAGAAAGAATATGTTCTTTTCTGCTTATGGGTGACAACCTACTTGGAGAGATGACACGCCCATATTTGTTTCTTTTTCTTTTTTTTTTTTTTTTTTCTTTTTTTTTTTCTTCTTTTTTTTTTCGAGGATAGATATATCCTAAACAAGTGATTTTAAAGCAAACATTGAAAAATGCAAGAATGCATAAATGATGCAAATATGTATGAATGATGAATGTCATGAATGTAGCATGCATGCTGACAATACTGACAGACAAAGAAGTATATACTGGAGAGGGACCGACGTCGCAATACAACCAGATACTTGGCAAATGTTTTTCAACACGGTGTAGATAAACAGGTGATGAATGGTGCGTGCTTTAAACTTCTCTGGGGAAGATGAGCATCTTTTCTCATTGAGATGAAAGAACCTCTTCACTGGAGATTGGAGATCTTCTTCACTGGGGATAAAAGACCTTCTTCACTGGGGATAGAAGAGCTTCTTTACCTCGAGGGGTAATTGCTTCAAGAATTCTTTTCTGGGACAAGAATACCGTTGTCTCAACAATTTTTCCGGGAGAATCCTTTTTGTTCATCCTATGGAGACGACTGCTGATGTTCCTTCCGTTGTTCACAACTCAAAGGAAAATTTCGCTTTTATTTTGAAAAAGAAAAGTGAAGTAAATTCATTTAAAACTTATTTTTTCTTTTTTTTTTCAAAAACGAATAACACAATTAAAGCGTCATTTTGCAAGCTGAAAGAAATTAAAGATTGCAAACAAATGGGCACAAGGCTCAAATTTATTTAATAGGATGGTAATCAGCTAAAGGCGTGATTCCATGGAGTATTTACAAAAGTTGGAAATGGTAATTATGCGGAAAAGGCTACATTGAAAGCAATAACCACTATTCCCTCTAATAACTTTGAGTTCCAACTGTGCTTGTCGCTTCAGATTGATAATGATTTGATTGAAGATCCTTTGATGAAGTACAGACTCTTCAGGTGACGAAGTATAGACTAATGCAGTTACTTTGTCATAAATCCCTAATTTTTGCCTAGATTGCCCTTTCAGGTTTTCAATCTACCAGGATGAATTTTTTCTGTTTATTGTCTCTAATTTTTGCCTGGACCGCCCTTTCGGGTTTTCAGTCCACCGAGACGCTCATTTTTGCCTAAGTCGCCCTTTGCGGGTTTTCGACTTACCGAGCTGTTCTTTTGTATTTTTTAGACAAAGTATTTCTTGACTGCATCAGCATTCACAGGATGTGGGAGTTCATCACCATCCATGGTTGCAAGAATCATGGCGCCGCCAGAAAATGTTCTTTTGACAACATACGGGCCTTCGTAATTAGGAGACCATTTGCCCCTAGAATCTGGTTGAAAAGACAAGATCTTTTTAAGCACGAGGTCGCCTTCTTGAAATTCACGAGGTCGAACCTTTTTGTTGAAAGCTTGTTTCATCCTTGCTTGGTATAACTGTCCATGGCATAGAGCAGTCATACGTTTTTCTTCGATTAAGTTCAACTGATCGTATCTGCTTTGACACCATTCAGCCTCTGATAACTTAGTCTCCATGAGGACTCTCATTGATGGGATTTCAACTTCTACGGGGAGCACAGCTTCCATGCCGTATACTAGAGAAAAGGGAGTTGCCCCTGTTGAAGTACGCACTGAAGTACGGTACCCATGTAAAGCAAATGGCAGCATTTCGTGCCAGTCTTTGTAAGTGACGACCATTTTCTGGACGATCTTCTTAATGTTCTTGTTAGCAGCTTCAACGGCGCCGTTCATTTTTGGTCTGTAAGGAGAAGAGTTATGATGCTCAATCTTGAATTCCTCACACAATTCTTTCATCATCTTGTTATTCAGGTTTGAACCATTGTCAGTAATGATCTTGCTGGGAATACCATATCGGCAAATGATGTTATTCTTGATAAACCTCACAACCACTTGTCTTGTAACATTGGCGTAAGATGCTGCTTCGACCCATTTGGTGAAGTAATCAATTGCTACTAAGATGAAACGATGACCGTTTGAAGCTTTCGGTTCGATCATTCCAATCATGTCGATACCCCACATGGAGAAAGGCCACGGAGATGAGAGAACGTTGAGTAGAGTCGGTGGCACATGGATCTTATCTGCATAGATCTGGCACTTGTGACATCTCTTCACGTGTTTGTAACAATCAGATTCCATTGTCAACCAATAGTATCCTGCTCTTAAGATCTTTTTGGACATTGCATGCCCATTTGAATGAGTTCCAAAGGACCCTTCATGCACTTCATGCATTAACATGTCTGCTTCGTGTCTGTCCACGCATCTGAGCAAAACCATGTCGAAATTTCTTTTGTATAGCACATCTCCGTTCAGGAAGAAACTGCCAGAAAGTCTCCTTAGAGTTTTCTTATCTTTGTTTGATGCCCCAAGCGGGTACTCTTGAGTTTGAAGGAAGCGTTTGATGTCGTGGAACCACGGTTTATCATCGATGACTGCTTCAGTTGCAAACACATAGGCGGGCCTTTCAAGGCGCGTAATTCTGACTTTAGGCACATCATTCCAGTGATTGACTTTGAACATGGAAGATAGAGTAGCCAAGGCGTCTGCCATTCGATTCTGATCTCGAGGTATATGATGCAATTCAACCTTGTTGAAGAAAGTCAACAGACGTCTTGCATAATCTCTGTAAGGAATCAAGCCAGGGTGGTAAGTTTCCCACTTGTCTTTGATTTGGTTGATCACGAGAGCGGAATCTCCATATATGTCAAGGATCTTGATCCTTAAGTCAATGGCTTCTTCGAGACCCATGATACAAGCTTCATATTCTGCGATGTTGTTGGTGCAATCAAATAGCAATCTGGCGGAGAACGGGATATGAGTACCCTTGGGAGTGATGATGATTGCCCCAATTCCATTGCCAAAAGCGTTTACTGCTCCATCAAAAATTAGGCCCCATCTTGATCCAGGCTCAGGACCTTCTTCAGGTAACGGTTCGTCACAATCTTTCATCTTCAAGTACAAGACATCTTCATCAGGAAAGTCAAACTTGAGAGATTGATATTCATTAATTGGTTGATGCGCCAAGTGATCGGCGAGAATGCTTCCCTTGACCGCTTTTTGAGCACGGTATTCAATGTCATATTCGGATAACAGCATTTGCCATCGGGCAATCCTTCCTGTTAAGGCAGGCTTTTCAAAGACATACTTGATCGGATCCATTTTGGAGATTAACCAAGTAGTATTGTTGATCATGTATTGGCGGAGACGTTTTGAAGCCCAAGCCAAAGCACAACATGTTTTTTCGAGCATGGAGTAACGAGACTCACAATCTGTGAATTTCTTACTCAAGTAATAGATGGCATGCTCCTTCTTACCGGTTTCATCTTGCTGTCCAAGCATACAACCCATGGATTCTTCTAACACAGTAAGGTACATGATTAATGGTCTTCCTTCAACTGGAGGAATCAATATTGGTGGTTCTAACAGGTATTCCTTGATACTGTCGAACGCTTTCTGGCAATCTTCAGTCCATACAACCCCTTGATCTTTGCGGAGAAGCTTGAAAATTGGCCCACATGTAGCAGTCATTTGAGAGATAAATCTGGAGATATAGTTCAATCGTCCGAGAAATCCTCTTACTTGTTTTTCAGTTTTTGGTGCAGGCATCTCTTGAATAGCTCTGACTTTGTCGGGATCTACTTCAATACCTCTTTGGCTGACAATGAAACCCAAGAGTTTTCCAGATCTAACCCCAAAAGTACATTTGTTAGGATTCAAGCGAAGCTGATATTTCCTTAGTCGTTGAAACAACTTCAAAAGGTATTCAATATGTTCTTCTTCTGTGCTGGACTTGGCTATCATGTCGTCCACATAAACTTCAATTTCTTTATGCATCATGTCATGAAAGAGAGTAGTCATTGCCCTTTGGTAAGTTGCGCCTGCATTCTTTAATCCAAACGGCATCACTTTGTAGCAAAAGGTACCCCATGGGGTGATGAAAGATGTCTTCTCCATGTCTTCAGGAGCCATCTTGATCTGATTATAACCGGAGAACCCGTCCATGAAGGAAAAGACGTTGAACTTAGCGGTGTTATCAACCAGCATGTCGATATGTGGTAATGGAAAGTCATCTTTTGGACTGGCCTTGTTCAAGTCACGGTAGTCAACACACATTCTGACTTTGCCATCTTTCTTCGGAACTGGCACTATGTTGGCCAACCATTGAGGATACTCAGAGGTGACAAGAAAACCTGCGTCGAGTTGCTTTTGAACTTCCACTTTGATCTTGTTAGCCATATCAGGGTGAGTCCTTCGCAATTTCTGCTTAACCGGCGGACATTCTGGCTTCAATGGCAAGTAATGCTGAACAATATTGGTATCCAACCCAGGCATGTCTTGGTAGGACCAGGCAAACACGTCAACATATTCTTTGAGAAGGTCTGTCAACTTACTCTTGATATCAGCATCAAGCAGCGATCCAATGGTCACTTCTTTTTTGTCTTCTTCAGAACCCAAGTTGATCTTTTCTAAAGGCTCTTTGTGAGGCAGAATGGCTCTTTCCTCGTGCTTAAGTAACCGAGAGATCTCGTCCGGAATCTCCTCTTCTTCCTCTTCTTCGGCTTCGAACACAGGAAACTCAAAGTTGGGAGAGGGCATAGGGTTATTGCATTCAATGGGTTTATCAATAGTTAATCTGCACATGTGATTTATATCTATTTCAGAAAATTTATGAATGCAAGAGTGTATGCAGATTTTTTTTTTGAAAAAGTTTTTTTTTTTATTTTTGGGTTTTTTAGGATTACCATTTCCAGAAAAAAGCAAAAAATAAAACATATAATGTAGGGAATTCAAAATGACACTTTATTTATGATTCATTTTTGAAACAAAGCCCTAAACACAAACTCATTTGTCTTGGGCAGGACAAAGAGGGAAACTTTTAAAAACAAAGCCCTATACACAAAGTTATTTGGGCGGAACATTTAAAAGCAAAGCCCTATAAAACATCTCTCTGCTTTGGGCAAGGCAGGAGGTCAAAATAACAGCGAGGTGATTACTTTGAGCGGCGAACAACATTCGGAACGTCGACAGCCTTCCAGTAGCAACGAACTCCTCTGTGTATTATGTATTCAGGAAAATTCTCCCCAGAATTATCTTCAGTATTGACATTGACCGCTGGTCGAGCAGGATTTGAAGGTCCTGGTTTGTCACCCTTGTTCTTTGTAGAGTTGAAACGGTCTTCTTCTACTTCTTGAAGAGCATAAGACGAGTCACAATCTTCAGAATTTTCAGGATGTGTTTCCCAGTCTTCAGGATGAAGAGACTCATTGTCAGCGACACTTTCTGAGTCAGTTGCGGGACCATCTTCCCCTTCATCTTCAAAAATGGCATTTATGTGATAATAACCATCTTCAGGATTATGAACCTTGGCAGATACATCGAATCCGAAATCTTCAGTAACTTCAGGCTGCTGAGAAAATTGACAGGGCTGATAAGCCTCTTCTGGTTGACTATTATATTCAAAGGAATCTCCCCATCCAGTTGGTTGGATATCCTCAATCGCAATCTTGTAACTTTCAGGTGCAGTATATTTCACCATATAATCAAATTTTCCACTTGGTTGTCCCAAAGTGTCCCAGATTTCTGCAGGAACAGGCTCAGTTTCATCGCCTTTGGATTTCTCTGAAGGAGGATGTGGTTCTTCCTGAGATATGTATCCCGAGTCATTAAGATAACATTTCCATTCTTCTTCAGGATCAGGTAGACCTTCTTCGATGCATTCCTCAATAAGGACATTGACCTCTTGAGGAATTGGGTTAAGGAATCCTCCACTAAGGAATGTTTCTTTGATCGGACGAAGGGTTTCATCCTTCTTGGTGCAGTTTGAGAATGTTGGTGAACATCCGAGACCTGCTCTAGTTTCATTCTTGGTCGGGATCACAACTTGCCCCCAGCCAGTGGTAGTTCCATCTTTCACTACTTTTACTGCCTCTTTGTAAGAAGAAATTGATGCTTTCTTTTTGGAAGATTCGTCTTCTAAAGAGAGACCTTGGAACGGAGTTCCTTCCACATCATCAGCACTGATGAAAGAGAAATTGGATAAATGACTCACCATTAAGGCTTGTTCCCCACTTATTGTTACCAATTTTCCATTTGTTACAAATTTTAACTTTTGATGGAGCGTAGAAGTCACTGCCCCTGCTTCGTGGATCCATGGTCGTCCCAACAGACAGCTATAAGCAGCTTGAATGTCCATGACCTGGAAGGTGATTTGAAATGTATGTGGACCAATTGTCATGGGAAGGTTGACTTCACCGATAACAGATTTTCGCGATCCATCAAATGCTTTGACAACTACACCACTGAACTTCATAGGCATTCCTTGGTAAGACAAGCGAGCAAGAGTCGTCTTTGGCATCACATTCAAGGAAGATCCGGTGTCTACTAACACATTGGACAAAGAGTCTGACTGACAGTTCATAGAAATGTGCAAAGCAAGATTGTGATTTCTGCCCTCCTCGGGGAGTTCTTCATCACAGAAGCTTAAATTGTTGCAAGCAGTTATGTTGGCTATTATCCCATCAAAGTGATCAACAGTCACATCATGATCTACAAAAGCTTGATCTAAGACTTTCATCAGGGCTTCCCTGTGGGCTTCAGAGTTTAACAGCAATGAAAGTATTGAGATTTTTGAAGGAGTCTGCATGAGCTGATCCACAATCTTGTATTCACTTCTTTTGATAAGCTTCAAAATTTCATCAAAGTCTGGATTGACATTGGTTCCACTGGATTGACCAACATCAATGTTTGTATTACTGACAGGAGTTTCCTCAGGATTCCCCACTGGCGTATTGACAGGATTTTGCCTGGTTGCAGGAACAACAGGCTGCTTTGGAGGTAGTGGAGTATACACACGTCCACTTCTTGTTACACGACTTACATCAGCGATGTTTACGACAGATGAAAGAGTTGGTAAAGGAACTTCTTGTCCGTCCTTTATCATGGTGGCATTGTAGTTGTATGGAACTGCCTTGTCAGAGTCATAAGGAACAGGTCCAGGTAAACAAATGATCAAAGGAGCAATAGGAACCTTCGGCTTGTTGTAAGTAACTTCCATGCGCTCAGGCATGTTGAAATGAGGAACGATGACGTTAACTGTAGGCATTTCCGAGTTGATATCTGAGACTAAAAGCTCATGCGGATAACATCCTATCATGTTAACTTCATTTTCATCCCTATTTCGGTAGATCTGAAGAGTACCATTATCCAACAGAACTTGGAGATCTCTTCTCACAATTGAACATCCGTGAGGATCTACACAACATATTCTACAGGAACCGTATTGATGCTGGCGAAAATTCTGCCCCCGACAAAGAGTGGCGTGCATTTGTACCAAATTGGCTCTTGAGTAATTGATATTATAAACCCGGTATGGACCAGGACACCCATATACCATGTTTACAACATGCCCTCCATGATTGGGCAGCGGATTTGCTTGCACATTTGGATTCAAATTTCTGAAAGAGAGAAGATTAGATCTAACCAACCTCTGAACTTCATATTTCAAAGCTATGCAATGCTCAAGATCATGGCCAGGTGCTCCTTGATGATAAGGGCATGAGACCTCAGCTTTGTACCACCATGGGAGTCTCTCAGGTACTGGTGGTGGTGCTTTAGTTTGAATAAGGCCTCTTTCAATCAGTGCAGGGTACAATTCTGTGTAGGTCATCGGAATCGGATCAAACTGTGGAGCTCTTTGCACACGATTCTGATTATTGTTCAGCTGCTGAGCCTGTGGTCGAGGCTGTTGTTGCTGAAACTGTGGGGTAAATCCCGGATTCGGTGCTGAATTAACGACTGGCGCAATAGCAGCAATCTGTTGTTGACGATTGATATTTCCTCTTGGCTTCCCTTGGGATACCATGTCAACACTTTGTTCTTTCTTCTTTGGGAAACCACTTCCGAACTTTTTGGTTCCACTCGAAGATCCACTTTCTTTAGTCAGACGTCCAGTTCGGACTCCTTCTTCTAGACGCATCCCCATGTTTACCATTTCGGTGAAATCACTTGGAGCACTAGCAATCATGCGTTCATAATAAAACGGACTGAGAGTATTCAAGAAGATCTTTGTCATTTCTTTTTCTTTTAACGGTGGATTAATCTGAGCAGCAGTTTCTCTCCATCGTTGGGCATACTCTTTGAAAGCTTCATGATCTTTCTGAGCCATGGACCGAAGCTGATCTCTGTCTGGAGCCATATCCGAGTTATACTTGTATTGTCGGACAAAGGCCTCACCTAGGTCATTGAAAGTCCGAATATTAGTGCTATCCAAGCCTGTGTACCACTTCAGTGCGGCACCAGTCAAACTGTCTTGAAAGTAATGGATAAGCAACTGATGATTATCTGCATAAGTAGACATCTTCCTGGCATACATCACAAGATGGCTTTGTGGACATGAACTTCCTTTGTACTTCTCAAAGTCAGGGACCTTGAACTTAGCTGGTATTTGTACACTGGGAACCAAACATAGCTCCTGGGCATTCTTTCCAAACAAATCTTTGCCACGGATAGCTTTAACTTCCAGTTGAATCTTGTTAAACTGCTCTTGGAGATCTCCCACAAGATTACGCTGATTTGTGCTATCACCCTGATCATGATAAATCTCATTGCCATCATAAGGAACAGTGTGAACCGTAGGGGTCGGAACTGTCATAGTGGGTTGAGAAAGTGCCATAGTGACTTGAGAAAAAGTTACCCCCTGATTTGGAGTAAATGCTGAATCTTGCGCGGCAGGCGCTTCAGTTGTAGCTGTTTGAACCCCAGAGAAATTATGGCGGAAACCTGTACCAAAGCTGAAAGGCGGGCCCCAACCTTCTGGCATGGAGAAAGATGGAATACCGAATGCAACTGTAGAAACTGGAGTAGTGACTTCAGATGTTACCGTTGCTTGACAGTTAGGTGGCGGCGGCTGATTCTGTGCGGCCATTAAGGAGTCAACCAGAGTAGTGAGACTTTCCAACTTTTCCTGAAGGGTGGTTACCGTACCACGGAGCTCAATATTCTCTTGTTCAGAGTGTTACATTACTCTTCTTCTGTTCGAACGAGTATTGTATCTGTGATCTGGTTGCGAGCGCGGTCGGGAAACTTTGAGACGCGACAGCTTGACGATCTAATGGAGAAAGATCCAAAAGATGAGACTCTATACAACAGACTCGATATGCAGAATGATGTATGCAAAAAGAAATTTATGATTTTTCCAAACATTTTAAAGATTATTTCTTTGCAAACATTTGAACACAAACAAATCTTTTATTCATTTATTATTTTTTTATTTTATTACAATAATTGGAAATGTTACAACATCGGAGCGTAGCTCCTTACAGAATCAAATGATACATGAAAATTTAAATAAATCCTAAGCATCTTCATCAGATGAAGAACCAAATGCATTGTGCAGCTTGAGCTTCATGATTTCTTTCCCATAGTAAGCTTTCAACTTGGCCTTTTCAGCTCTCAGTTTGTCGACAACATTCTTCCAATCATCAGGAGTCGGAGCGTTGCTTGTCGAGGCTTCAAGATTCTTCTTGCTTTCTTTGATGTATCTTCTGATTGCGGCATCCTTCCGACGAATCTTCTCATCTTTGCTCATGAGCCATCCATCTTGATAATAGAGAGTTTCTTCGTGATCTTTCACTCTTTTCTTCAACTTTCTATTTTCCTCATCAGTTTTACGAAACTTTTCTTCCCAAGCGTCTTTTTCTAACCTCATCTTGGCTAAAATCTCTTGGTATTCTTCCGTAGTGTCAATGGGAATGTTGGGTAGTTGAGACACCACAGGGAACATGGGTTTTTCATAATCATAAGGCATTTGAAACTCCTTTGCTCTTTTCTTTACCCAGCAGGTATAGGCGTTTGTAGCAATGCAGTTTCTTTCCCCACCTTTTTCTTTTCTTCGGACGTCGTACCAAGCTCTCACCATTCTTGTCTTCAACCTTTGAGGATCTTCCCCTTCTCGGTAAAAGTAGCATTCCACTGCGAGACCAATTGGTTTAACTGAATTTGCATATCCCAGTTGTCGTCGGGCTAGGACCGGATTGTAGTTAATTCCTCCTTGTGTGCCAATGAGAGGTACGTTGGCGAACTCCCCACAACTATCAATGGTTTCTGTACCACAGCGAGCCAAGGTATACCAATGAATATCATTATTAGTAAGAGACATAAGTCTTCGAGGCCAACGTAAACCTTCTCGGTTTTCCGTGAAAATAGGGGACTTAGGTAAGTGTGAAACAATCCATTTGTACAAAAGAGGTGCACAACATACAATGAGTCCACCGCCTTGGCGATTCCTATGATGGATAGAGAAATACGTGTCACCAAGCAAAGTCGGAACAGGATTTCCAATCAGAAAGATCTTTATGGTGTTGATATCAACAAAGTCGTTGACGTTGGGAAACAGAACCAACCCATAAATGAGCAAGGCTAATACAGCTTCAAAAGCTATCATGCTACCAGTGTCAATGAAATCAAAGGCTTTCTTTATTAGAAACTGCGAAGTCAAACCCGGAAAGTTTCCCTTGGTAGTCCAATTACTTTCTATTTCAGATTTCTTCAAGTGGATACTTGCTGCAATGGCTGGTGACTTAGGAATGGCTTCCAAACCATTGAAAGGTATTTTGTTAGACACAGGAATACCCAAAAGATCGGTGTATTCTTCCAAGGTTGGTACCAACTGATAGTCTGGAAAGGTAAAACACCGGTAGACGGGATCATAAAACTGAACCAGAGTTTTGAGAAGTCCTTCATCAACATGAGTGTTCAAGATAGGCAAAAGCTTTCCATGGCTTTTCCTAAAATCAGAAGGATTTTGTACAGAAGATGCTAACTCTTTTAGCCTTTCCACATTAGGCATTTTGAAATCATACTTTTTGGTATGCCTTTTTACCCACTCCATAACTTAATCCTATAATGTTTGCAAAGAAAATTCTCTAATTTTTTTGGAAAAATCATGTTTTTATGGAAAAAGATGGTTTTTTTAATGAATGTATGAATGCATGGATGCGTGGATGCCACATATTCAAACATGGTAAAGCAAACATGGTATTACAAACATAGTACACATAGGTTCAAAGGTCCAGCGTCACGAGCATGAGGTCAGAGAACCAAACATGGGATAGTACTAGGGTTTATCACCTGCAAAACATGTTCTACTGATACGTCAGAGTCTACATTCTTCTTTCGGATATTACCGGCTTGCACAACTGAACTTGTGAGCTAGAAATATTCTCAAGAAAAACTCGTCTGAGTGTGGTTCTCCGCATGACAACTATCCAAGTCTTCACCTGGATCGTTTCTGCACCACGTCCTAATAAGGCCAGGATGGGTTGGGGTTCTACAGCCAACTCAGCTTCTACAGTTCAATGAAAGCAATAATGTCTTCGCAACTGAACTTGCTAAACATATACTACAAACAAAGAACCTCCACTGAGCGGAAGGATTCTCATGCTGACTTTTTAAGGACTGAACTCCTTGTATGCCATACATGACTATACCCTCCACCTAATTCTTATGTGTACTTAATCCGGGTTAGGATTTGTCCATAATGTATCACTTGTAACAGAATCACACCAGTGACAGAACCAAGGAACCACACATGTAACAAGAATAAAATAAAACATAACAAATAGAAATAACCCCTTCTTTGGAGACAATAAAAAGATGGTCCCCGGTGAAGTCGCCATTTTTCTGTCGCGGGCGAAAAACCGTTTTTGTTCCTCTTTTTTGTGGATGAGACACCTGATGCCTTCTTTGGGCTCGAGTGCTCAAAAAAAATGATTTTTCTTTGTACCGACCAAACTTTTTATTATTTCCAAAGGAGGAAAAGGAAAAAAGCTGCAATAACCTAAAAGTGGGGGAGAGATCTTTGGGTAAGAGGGTTGGTTATACGAAGGGAAGGTATTAGCACCCAACGTATCTATAGTACTCTATAGGTTTCTTTGTTATGTTTTATTCCATTCTTGTTGTGGTGGAGGTTCTTGTGAAAAAGGTGGGACCTAAGGTGTTTGTTTGATTATGCTCGCAAAGATCATCGCGATCCTCTGCATACATATCCCTTAGAGGGAATCAGAGCATCTGTAGCTCGGGGTCTACGGGTGCTAAGGTTTGAGTGGTTTTTGTGTTTTGTTTTGCTCGCCAAGGATCGACCTTGTGCCTACGTATTCTCAAAGGGATGTTGAGAAAGTCAGAGCAATCGTAGTTCCCACTTATGCTAGTGGAAGCAAAGAAAAATAGACAAATGTCGTCTAAATGCTAGATGTATCTAATCTATATCATCACATACATCTGTTTGATTTTGTTTGAAAATCTTTTCATTATAAGCCCGGGGCCATGCCACTTAGGGTGCTTAGAATGATAAAGATGTTTTTGTTGTTTAACCAGCCTTGTGGCAAAAGTTTCAATGAAGTCAGCCTTGTGACAAAAACTTTGATTAATCAGCCAGCCTTGTGGCAAAAGTTTCAATGAAGTCAGCCTTGTGACAAAAACTTTGATTAATCATCCAGTATGGTGGTAAAACAGTTTGATTGATTAGCCAGCCTTGTGGCAAAAAGAAGTTTGATTGATTGATTGATTGATTGTTTGTGATGATATATAAGAGATACTCCTAGCATAGAGATGAAAAATGTCTAATCTCCTAGGGTATTTGGTTTTGGATATTGGGGATGCCTATAAGAAGCCCGTGGGTCCTTGTACGAAGCCCAAGAGGAGGCTATCCGAGGGTCCTTGCATTGTAAGCCCAAGAGGAGGCTATGGGAGGGACAATCCGGGGTCCTTGCATTGTAAGCCCAAGAGGAGGCTATGGGAGGGTCACTCGTTTGTACAAAGCCCAAGGGGAGGCATGGTATAGTTGGTTTGAGCTCTTAGAGCGATTTCACCGGGAAACCATACTCTATGTCCTAACCTAAACTAGTGGAGATTCTTTGCACGAAGCCCAATAGGAGGCTATGGGGAACCTAGTGTTGTACTAAGTTGAACAAGCATATATATCACACATATGAACAAACATGAACAAGTATGAACAAACATGAACAAACATGAACAATTATATATATGACAAAGTGTGTGTATATAATGGAGTTTATGAAGGAAATATACCTGTAAGCATGATCCATTTGTATACACAGGGTTCGGGACTCACACTCGGGGAGAGGTCCATTTGAATTTATTCAACAGCTACGTAAGCAGGTATTTACAAAAGGGCTTGGGACTTATACCTACATGGAGGCCCATGGTATATTTTTGGGAAGATTTAAAGAAACCTTCATTTTTGGTTTGTTATTCAAAGTTGAAAACACATTGATTGAGATAGGTACAAAAGGCGTACAATGAAATACCTAATTTCATGTACTGGAATGGGTATGTACAAAAAGGGGCTTGGGACTTATACCTACGTGGAGGCCCGTGTTTTATTTACAAAACATGGTTGACTGTTTATTTACAGACGCGTTGTTTGAAAAAACGGTTTGAAGATTTGTTTTGAAAGAGTTTTCTGTACAAAGAAAAACTGTATAAAGAAAGGGACTTATACTCTCTAATATTCGAGAGGCCCATGTTTTATTTTCATAAAACATGGTGGATGGTTTAAAAAAGAGTTGAAAGATTTGTTTGTTAAAAAAAAAACTGTTTGGAAGTTTATTTGAAAAAAAAAAGTTTTCTGTTAAAACAAAAACTGTACAAAGAAAGACGAAAGGGACTTATACTCTCTAATATTCGAGAGGCCCCACATCGTTTTGAAAATCAATTGATCAATTAAAAAGATTTAATCAATAGTTTCCTTTGAAAATCAAAAAGAAATGGTTTACCGTTTTTGAAAAGAATCGTGATCGCTCGTTTTTAAAACGATTTGAATTTTGAAAGAAATCAATTTAATCGAGATAAACAAGAAGATTGTCTTCAAATAACATTTAGATGATTAGGGTTTGCTTCAAAAAATATTTACAAGTGATTAAATTTGAAAATCAAATGAAAAATAATATTTAAAAGTATTAAAATTACTTAAAAACAAGTCATTTTAAAACCAATTAAAAATGTATCAAATAAATATTTTTTGATGATTTTTTTTGATATTCTTAAAATATATATATTAAATAAAGAGTGTAAAAAAAATGAAGAGAAAATAAATTAATTTGATTGGTTAATTAATGGGTTAAAGCAAACATGAAAATAGAGAAAAATAGTGTCAAAAAATTGGTTTTGTCTTCCAAAGGGCTTGAACCCACGCCCTTGTGCTTACTACTCAAAACATGAACCAAGCGAGCTGCGCGTGCAGCTTGTTATTCATACGCTTCCAAGGAATTATATTTTAAAACAAATATTTGAAATTTCCAAACCAAAAAACGCGCCAAGAACACAACCCTAACTGAATTTTGAATTTCTTCAAATCTGTGTTGTTTTGATCAGGTAAAGGGTCTATTCCACTTGGTTTTTCATGACGAACATGATGGTGGTCTTTAATTTCATTTATTTTCACTCTAAGGGGGTCAATTTTCGCATGAACATGAAGAACCCTAAAACTGAAATTCAATGTGAAATCGTGTATGTGCAAGTTATGATGCAATTGATTGAGGGTTAATGATCCTCATAGGTGCAGAAACAAGATGGCATGTTCATTTTTCATTTATGATGCATGTATGATGGAGTTTGAAGTTCATGAGCACTTACCTCAAAAACGGCCAAACTGGAAATTGAAATCGTGCCTGGAGGTGTTACAGATGCTTTGTATCAATCTGGATAGCTTCAATGGACCTTATGTGATGTGTTTGAATGCCTGGAATGAACTGGAACCCTCTTGATCACCTTGTGGTACCCGAACTGCAGTTTAGCTCAAGTGAGGATCAAGCTAGTTGATTTTGATGTTTCAGATCATGTATGATGGTTGGAACAGTTCATGTGAAGTATATGGAGTGTGTTTAGATGATTAACTTGGACAGATATGGCCTGGTATGAGAATTGATATGTTAAGGCTCATTTTATGCAAATATGGTGGTTGAAGAGTGATTCTGAGATTTAGGGTGATTTGGGGTGTATGGATGGATCAAACACATCCCATATGATGTTTGTGGTTTGTGGGAAGCATCACTTTGGTCAGAACTTGCAAGAGATGGAGGTTGAGTTTTCTACCTCACTTTGAAACACATGACTTGTAATTCAAGAAAGAAGAGAGAAAACCTATAATTGTGAGGTTTTGGTGTGAATTGAAGAGTGGAAATGGCCTCTATTTATAGGCCAAGAGTTCTGAACTCAGACCTTTGCAAGTTGCTTCAAAGTTTGATGATTTGGCTTAAGGGATAGAAAGGAATCTTTTACATTAATGCAAAATGGTTAAAGTGACCAAACCATGGTTAAAACTCTAAGCTTCTTATCTCTTTCCATTCTGATCTCAAATCAGAAAAATATCATTCAATCATTGCTTCTATGCATCATTACTTGGATCATTTGGCAAATTGGTTCATAACTTTGCAAAAATGGCTTGAAATTTCAAGTGAAAAGTTCACTAATGGCAAAATTCAAAACCATAGCTACACTCCATATTTTTTCATGCTCTTGGACATTTTAGAAAGCTCATGTTGCATACTTCAAAACCCTAGTTGAAAGTTTCTTCAAACTCTTTAAGGAAATGGGTGAAAAAGATCCATGAACTTTGAGAAAAATGAGATTTCAAGTGAAGTTTTCAAAAAGTACCAACTTTGAAGCACCATATCTCTTAAATGGTTGATCTTATGGAAAAAATTTATATGTGTCAAAGTTGTTTATTGGATCAAAATCTACAACTTTCATGTTGGAAGTTTTTTTCAGTTTGTAGGTGAAATTTTGAGAAAATCCCTTTCAAAGTTTGGAAAAAACCATGAAAAACACTTAGAAAAATTTTCTAAGTATGAAAGTCAAACTTTGACTTTTTGATTCTTGATTGATTTTCTTGATTTTTTCTTGATCAAATGACTTCTCATATCATATATTGATGATTTAAAACTTCAAAAGTCATGGTTGACCAAAATTCCCCAAAAGTCAATGGTGATCTTGTACAGTTGACTTTTTCAGACGAATCGCGTTTCTGGAGATTTCAAATGAAACAGGCTATCCTCATCAAATGAATGGTATGAATGGATCACATTGAGGTATTAGAGGATATTGAGCCATGGTTTGATTTGTGGCACCATGTCCTGATTAAAAAGTCAGTTGTTCAGTGAATTAGGTCAAAAAACCCTAATTGTCGACCTGATGAAATTGATGACTGTAGGTATTGAATTGAGATGCAATTTCCATGGGATATTGTCATAGGGATTATTTGAGGATGATTGAAACCTTTGATTGACTTCCTGGGGATTTTTAGGGTTTCCCAAATGTGATCCCTGATTTCAGTCCCTGATAGTTCAAAATCCTGATCTGAGAATTTGTCTGATCAATCTTTGTGTAGGAGATGTTATGAGCCAATGGATTAGGTCAAAATGATGCACTTGAGGTCTTGATATCATGTCCCAAGTCATTATGTCAAATCCTGAGCTAAAGTCAGGAGTATGCTGTCTTCAGTCAAAACCCTAATTCAGTCGATTCAGAGCTGTTGAGTTTGTTGAAATGAATCTCTGAGGACCAAATGTTGATTGTTGATGAAGATAGTTCTTTTGAGATGAAGGGAGAACAAAACCCTAATTGATTGTTACTTGTACTGATGAGTGATTTCCTGATTAAATCCTGCTGAGTCACAAGTAGCAAACACAAGCTATGCAGTTTGTTAGAGATGCAAATGATGCATATGCAGATGATATGAGGTGGTATCTTAGGTCAAAAATTGGGGTATGACAACTCCAACGCATCCAACTTGTGTATTAGGTAAGGATGAGGTAAGCAAGAAGGTAGATCAGAATATCTATAGAGGTATGATAGGATCTCTTCTATATCTAACTGCTTCTAGACCTGATATTTTATTCAGTGTATGCTTGTGTGCTAGATTCCAATCAAATCCTAGAGAATCTCACTTAACAGCTGTTAAGAGAATTCTTAGGTATCTGAAAGGTACTACTAATGTTGGTTTAGTCTACAGAAGATCTGAAGAATACAACTTAGTAGGATATTGTGATGCTGATTACGCTGGAGATAGAGTCGAAAGAAAAAGCACTTCTGGAAGCTGTCAGTTTCTGGGAAGTAATCTGATCTCCTGGTATAGCAAGAAGCAAGCAACAATAGCATTATCAACTACAGAAGCAGAATATGTATCTGCTGCTGAATATAGTACACAGATGCTCTAGATGAAAAGTCAGCTAGAAGACTATCAGATATATGAGAGTAACATTCCTATATTCTGTGATAATACTTCTGCTATTTGTTTATCTAAGAATCCTATTTTACATTCTAAAGCTAAACATATAGAGATTAAACATCACTTCATTAGGGACTATGTTCAGAAGGGCGTTCTTTCTTTAAACTTTGTTGATACAGAACATCAGTGGGCTGATATATTTACAAAACCCCTTGCTAAAGATAGGTTTAAGATCATTTTGAAGAATATCAGTATGGATTTGTGTTGAATGCAGTATAGGGCAAGCAACAACAAAAGATTTGGAAATATTGATCCGGGAATTATCTTCCTCAGAGATGGAGAGATGCCATTCAACAGTTTCTACGGTTTCGAACTTTGGATTGAATGAGAAAAAAGTAAATTAAGATATAGACAAGAAAAGAATAAACACATTCTTAGAAGAGAAATAACTTATCAGGAATGTAAATATATGCACTCTTCACAAACATACACTTACCAACCCGTTATACTCAACCTACGATACTCATCTATGTCATCACGTATCTCTCACATAAGCGTCCATCTCTAGAGCACAAACGAGATCATCTCACAACTAAGGTTATCTCTAACGCGAAGTCGCGAGAACATCCGTATTCTCGCGTCGGCGATCTCTCGCGCGCCGCTCATACACGAAAGCATTACGTACAGATACAAACAGTGAATGCTAGCTCTAAATCTATCTCTAGAGTTCAGAACCAACAGATAATCATCCTAGATAAGGATTCAAGAAGTTTATCTCTAAAGCACCCCAAATCCCCAGCATAGAGCAAAAATCCAGGATAACATCAACACAGATTCGTAAAGCAAGTTAAATATAACATTATAATCGGTAAATATACATAAGATTCAAGTAAATATACAAACAAACCCAACCAAAGAGAAATACACAAAGAAGAAGAGAAATGAACCGAAAATCTCCAGGTTTGTCAGCTCCGTTCGACGCTCAATCCACCCCCGATCATCCTTATGCAACCTCCGAAGTTGTTTTCTAAGCTAATTTTGATCTAAGAATGAAGTTGATGGTGTTGGGACTCAAAAGTACCCAACCCATGACCTAAAAATGTGATTTTGGCCCCTTTAAACGAGCTGCTGTCTTAGCAGGTCCGCTTAGCGGACCCCTTCCGCTCAGCAGACTCAAAATTGCTTCCAGACACTGATTTGCTCCGCTCAGCGGACCCCCTCCGCTTAGCGGAGTCTGCTAAAAATCAGATTTTGTTTTCGCCATAACTCGAGAACCGTAACTCCGAATTGCGCCCGGTTCGAAGCGTTGGAAAGCTTATTCAATGCACTATCCAATAATGAATGAATGGAAACCAAAATGATGATTTTGGTCATCCTTATTTTGAGTCTTTGGAAGTCCTCTTGACGGTGGCTAAGCGGGCTTTCACCAAAATTGCGAAATCGAAGTTGTGCCTTTGACACTTTATTCCTCAAGGCTCCAATAAGCATGAATACCTATAAAAACAAAGGGAAAACTATTAAATGATACATAAAATGAATCAAAACTCAATTATGCTAATATTTACATAAAAGTGGGGAATTTATTACAAAAATGGAATGAATAGAATCGATAAGTGCCACAATTATATACTCAAAATATCGACATTTTGGCACTTATCAAACTCTCCCCAACTTGAAACTTTGTTTGTCCTCAAACAATGTCAAATAAATCAAAGAATCAAAAGTAATAAACCAAAGAATTGTGAATCAACAAGTTTTGAAAACCAAAAACAAATGTATGGCTCAATACAAAAATGTATAAACAAAGTAAGTACTTACCACTATCCTACAACGACAACATGTAAACGAAACGAATCCTAAGCACAAAAAACATACAAAACGTTCTAACACAATACATGCTCACATCATGAATCACACCTAGCAAAAATTCATCAATGGATGAAGAACACACAGAGGTGAAGGACTTTTAACACTCATCCAACAATCTTGCAAACAAAAGATTAAATTATGCATTCATCCAAAAATTACATTGAAGATATGAAAGCAAGAATCACAAGGACTTTTCAAGGTTGTAATGTGGCTAGGTTAACAAACAAGGGGTATGTCCTAAGGCTAATCGAAACAAAAACTTGCCTAAACCTAAGGGAGTGATCAATCCACCAAAGATTCAAACAACAAAACCTCGATTAAACTTCTTCCATAACCACAAGTTTCTCAAACCAATCACAATACTTATTAGCACAATTATTCGCTTCTCTTTTCTTTTTCTTTTTCAAAACTTTTTCACATTTTTCTTTCTTTTTCTTTTCACGTTTTTTTCTTTTTTTCTTTCTTTTCAACCTCATAGCAACAACCACATAAGTAGCAACCATTTCTCTCCCCAACTTGAATTCAACCACACCATCATATGAATACTCCCTACTTCTAAGGCAAGGTAAAAATTCATACCAAAAATCATGGTTGAGGGTTCAAGAAAACAAAAATCAATCATCCATGCACAAATGAGAACTAAACACTCAAAGATAAGCATTTAGCAAAAACAACATGGACATTGATAAAAAGGCTCAAAAGGGTTAACAAATGATCACACACTCACAAGGTGAATTGACTATTTGGTTTTGGTAGTTGTGCTCAAAATGAAACAAAATGCCTTGATCCTTTTCATGCTTTCATAAAATCAACATAAACAAAAGACTAAGCATAATAAAATCCAGTTAAAACAAAGATTGCGGCCTCCAGCATATGTAAACAATGGAAAGCTTCCTCACATTTATGGTTTGGGAACTAAAGTGATTCAATCAACAAGCAAGTAATGCAAAAGAATGAATGGTATGGTAATTGTACAAATGAAAAGTTTCCTAAACATGTTAAGTTATAGAAAGCGATAAATGAGTACCTTGAATGATACGACTTCAAAAAACAATATCCTACCATACATCCGCAGGTTGAAACACTCAAGCTTTGGAAAATCACCGCAAAAATCTTCGAATTCCCGACAAAATTCGAGTACAAACAACCAATAAAAGAATTAGAAAAATAAAACTAGTATCTACTACTAAATAGCCTTGGTGAAAGTGGGAAAAATGAGTGAACCAAGTGAAATGGGAACCCCACTGGTACAGAGCAAGAAAACAAAATTTTCCTGTCATCGCTTAGCGGAGCTAGGCTCGCTTAGCGGATGACAGAAAAACCAGAAAAATCATAACAGCAACAGCTGTTCTAATTTTCTTCCACTTCACCTAAATACCTCTTAAACATAAAAATAAACAAAATTAGCAACCGTTGGGGTGCCTCCCAACAAGCGCTTGTTTTACGTCGTTAGCTCGACGCCTTTATTGTTTCAGTGTTTGGAAAGTAGCTTCCTTCCGTCATGCCATGGTGACGTCTCACCGCACAAGCCTAAAGAAAGTGTCCTAACCAACCACTCAACAAACGTTACGGGTACAAATATATACAACAATTATACAAACATAAAAGAAAACGCAAGTATACAATTATGTACACAAACCAACACATATGCACAAGTATGAAACACAAACAACTATTATCATACAAAAAGAGAAAAAATGGTGAATATTGGATTCATAAGTTGAAAAGTGAAGATTTGTAGTTAAAGAGCTAATTCGAGTTCAACTTGTTTCACTAACTTTTATCAAACAAAAGTATAATTATATGTAATTATAGACAAGTAAACTATATGGTGAACATAGACAAGTAAACATGTACAAGTGAAAACATACAATTGTAAACATATACAATATATACGCTATATACAAAGCTCAAAACCACGAAAACTATTGCGATGCAATTCACAACCCTCCCCGGCAACGGCGCCATTTTGTTGAATGCAGTATAGGGCAAGCAACAACAAAAGATTTGGAAATATTGATCCGGGAATTATCTTCCTCAGAGATGGAGAGATGCCATTCAACAGTTTCTAAGGTTTCGAACTTTGGATTGAATGAGAAAAAAGTAAATTAAGATATAGACAGGAAAAGAATAAACACATTCTTAGAAGAGAAATAACTTATCAGGAATGTAAATATATGCACTCTTCACAAACATACACTTACCAACCCGTTATACTCAACCTACGATACTCATCTATGTCATCACGTATCTCTCACATAAGCGTCCATCTCTAGAGCACAAACGAGATCATCTCACAACTAAGGTTATCTCTAACGCGAAGTCGCGAGAACATCCGTATTCTCGCGTCGGCGATCTCTCGCGCGCCGCTCAAACACGAAAGCATTACGTACAGATACAAACAGTGAATGCTAGCTCTAAATCTATCTCTAGAGTTCAGAACCAACAGATAATCATCCTAGATAAGGATTCAAGAAGTTTATCTCTAAAGCACCCCAAATCCCCAGCATAGAGCAAAAATCCAGGATAACATCAACACAGATTCGTAAAGCAAGTTAAATATAACATTATAATCGGTAAGTATACATAAGATTCAAGTAAATATACAAACAAACCCAACCAAAGAGAAATACACAAAGAAGAAGAGAAATGAACCGAAAATCTCCTGGTTTGTCAGCTCCGTTCGACGCTCAATCCACCCCCGATCATCCTTATGCAACCTCCGAAGTTGTTTTCTAAGCTAATTTTAATCTAAGAATGAAGTTGATGGTGTTGGGACTCAAAAGTACCCAACCCATGACCTAAAAATGTGATTTTGGCCCCTTTAAACGAGCTGCTGTCTTAGCAGGTCCGCTTAGCGGACCCCTTCCGCTCAGCAGACTCAAAATTGCCTCCAGACACTGATTTGCTCCGCTCAGCGGACCTCCTCCGCTTAGCGGAGTCTGCTAAAAATCAGATTTTGTTTTCGCTATAACTCGAGAACCGTAACTCCGAATTGCGCCCGGTTCGAAGCGTTGGAAAGCTTATTCAATGCACTATCCAATAATGAATGAATGGAAACCAAAATGATGATTTTTGTCATCCTTATTTTGAGTCTTTGGAAGTCCTCTTGACGGTGGCTAAGCGGGCTTTCACCAAAATTGCGAAATCGAAGCCGTGCCTTTGACACTTTATTCCTCAAGGCTCCAATAAGCATGAATACCTATAAAAACAATGGGAAAACTATTAAATGATACATAAAATGAATCAAAACTCAATTATGCTAATATTTACATAAAAGTGGGGAATTTATTACAAAAATGGAATGAATAGAATCGATAAGTGCCACAATTATATACTCAAAATATCGACATTTTGGCACTTATCAATTTGTGCCGAGAATGAAGGTGTTGAGAAGATATGATATATGAATTAGATTTGAAATGCTTATTTATTTTCTTATCAGATGTTCTAGTTATGTTTGATCATTTAGACACTCTGACTCTGTTATTGCTAATGTTTCATATGTCTAAGTATGATACAGAACTTCTGTTAAAGCCAAACAGTTGTCACCAACTATTCCAGATGATGACCACGTGTTCATTCTGAAGGGACAAGCATGCGTGCAGTTGATGAGACGCCGCCCAGGTAACTGTGCAAATCTTTTCAAATCTCACGCTACCTCCACTAACGTCTCTCAACATTAAATATGATTGATTCTCTGCATTCTGTAACTGCTCTCATTCAGAAGTTCATTGCATTTTGTTTTCACGTCCATGTCTATATAAACACATTGCATATTCATTTTACCCTTTTTCACGCATTCATCATCTTGTTATATGCATTTCTGTTTCTTCTTCTCTCTTTTCAAAAACCCTAAAGTTAAGAAACCCCTTAATCTTAAGCAATCTTCAATGGCGTCTTCATCTAAACAACAAGTTGGTTCGTCTTATCAACAACAAGAACAAGATCAACAGCAACAACAGAATGTTCCTCAGAAGACCTGTCTGATTCCTTTGAATGAATTAGAAGTTATTGTTGAAATGATGGTGGATTTTAATAATCTGGAAAAACATGACATTCATCTGACGGAAGACATGAAATTTCAAGGTTGGGAAGCATTCTTCTATCGTTTGTGTGGACCAGTCTACCCAGATTTAGTTAAAGAGTTTTGGGTTCACGCTACAATCATGCCAAAGGCTATTCTGTCGTTTGTTCATGGCGAAGAAATCTCAATTACTGAAAATCTTCTCAGAAAATTGTTTGGTATGGAAATTGTGGAAGGTGCTTCTGGAGCGATTATTGGAATAATAGATTGGGACGCTGTTTACACAGAAATCTTCAAATCTAGAAAAGAGACTGGTTGAAGACTTCCTACAGAATCTGGGCGAAGATCCTTCTGGGTTGCATCTATCATGGAAAGGCAATTGTTTCTTCTAACTATGTGAACAAGGACCAATAATACATTCTGTATTGTATTGGTAAACGAGAGAAAGTGGATCTTCCTTACATCATTTTCAACCACATGTGGAATCATGTGAAAGACTCTAGGGAGTAAGCCAGATTGAAGTCTACAAAGTACAAAAGGAACATCATTCCTTTTGGAAGGATAATCACAGATCTTCTGGGCTAGCCTGGATTGGTTGGTGATCTGGAAAAGGCTGGAACTATTAAAGATCCTTTTGCAATATGTGGAAGTACCATGAATGCCCACACTCTGAAAAAGATGAATCTGATTGAGACAATTGCTGCTCCTCCTAGCGTAGATCATGAAATATTGACCAAAAAGGCTCCTGCTCTGGCTGATTTTGAGCTGTTCTTTAGAAATGAGCATCCAAACGTTGTTGTCAGTTATCTGAAACTCTGTAAAGAGGTAGGCTCTACGTATGATCCTGTGTGGATAAGCAACCAAAATCTTGTCACTACAGCTGATCTTGTACCAGAAACAGAGGATCAGAAAAAGAAGAAGAAAAGAAAGCAAGAATTCCCATAAGCAAGGAAAAAAAAGAAGGAAAAGAAATAGAAGAAAGAACAGCCAGAAGTTCAAGAAGAGAATCAAGAAAAAGAAAAAGAGAAGAAGGAATAAAAGAAGGAAGAAAATAAGGAGAAAAAGAGGAAGACTATTGGTGATGTACCTTCCAAGCCTCAGAAGAAGAAGAAGCAAAAATCTTCAGGTATTGTTATTTTTGAGCCTGTTTCTGCTCCTGTTTTAATTTCTCAACATGCATCAACAGAAGCTCCACAACATAAATCACCAGAAAAAGCCCCAGAAAATCCTCCTCCAACCACCAAACCTTCTAACCCTCCATCCTCTGCCTCCTCCAAGTCTAAAGGCAAACAGCCTATTCTTGATTCTGAACCTGTTCATGTTTCTAAACCAATTCTTGAACCAACACCTTTAAACACCGTCATTCCTCGTCACGCCATAATCTCCACCTCTCAACCTCCTCCACATTCTAACTATGAACCTGTTGTTGACACTAATGTTTTCTTCAACCTCCCCTCTCCAGAATCATCATTTTCTGACTCCTTCATTCGCCTCATGAACTCATATAAACCTCATAACAATTCCTCTGACCCCATTGTCGTAGTCTTAGACTCTGACAATGAAGTTGAATCCTCTCTTCTTCCATCCTCTTCAGACACTTCCTTTGTGCTTGATAGAGAACCTCAATCTTATGCTTTCTTCCACCCAGAACAACCTATTTCCACCCTCAATCCAAAATCTCCAATCACCCCTCTCAGAACCAACCCTCCAAAACCTTCTGTTGATGTACGTTTTGATTCATTAAAATCTAAGGTCAAAACAGGGTTAGACGTTCTGAAGGTTGCTCATGATTCCAAGCTGGATCATGTAGCTGCTGGAAAGCTTTGGAAAGCTTTTGCTGATGAAGTACAGGCCGAGTTTCTGGACCTTCAGAAGGATTGCCTAGCAGCTGCTCCTGGTCTTGCTGGACTCTTTTTGGAGTACATTCCTGGAATCTACTACCATCCAATCACTAAATAGAAGCCTCTGGAAGAGAAGCCTTTCATTGATAAAATGGAAGTGGATAATTCTTTGGCTCTGGTTATTTGGAAGCCATATCCATACAAAGTTCTGACTAGAGATTTTCAGCTTCTGTTCAATTAGTTCAGAGAGAATCCTCTGGAAGCTCATCCTGACATGGTGTATCCTCAAGTTGAGTATCCTCCAGAAGTAGAGATTCCTACTGCAGAAGCGCAACAAGCTGAACAACATCAAGCTGAAGAGATTCAGGCTCAAGAGATTCCTGTTGAAGAGGAACCAGTTGCGGAAACTCAGATGATTCAAGCTTCTGACATTCCTACTTCTTCTGCTGGTCCTTCTACCTCTACTCTATTTGAGACTCTGAAGGAACTCCAACAGAATCAAGTTTCCTTGGCTAGTCGTCTTGACAAGCAAGATAACACCAATGAGGAATTTATAACCTGGATGCAGAAACAAGAAGATACTTCCAAGAAGCAACCTGAAGACACTGCTGAGATTAAGAACCTTATGGCATCTTTAGCCTCTAAGCTAACCCAGTCATCGTCTGTCTTGTGTCTTAGTTAGTTTTTTTTGTTGTTTGCATCTGTTTTGTTTGCATCTGCCTTGTACTATTCCTTCTGATTAATCAATGAAATCTATTTCTCTCTTCATTTTATTGTGTCTTTCATCTGAATCTTTTATACTTTTTGATGTTATGACAAAAAGGGGGAGAAGCGTGCTAATTGAATTGATTAATATTATCAGTTGGTGGGCTTAAGTCTCAACATTCCTAACTATTATATTGCATGTTCTGTGTCTTTGATAGTCTTGTAGGAATGTGATACTCTGAACAAGCTCAACATATGAGAAGAAGCAAAAAGGGGAGAAGCGAATATATAAGGAGAAGCATATCTGAAGAAAATCTCTCAAAGAGTGAAGCAATCAAGCTCAATGTTCTGATATATTTCAATCTCTTTCAAGCTCTGAAACAAGCAATACCTTAAAGTGCTCTGATACAGACCTTGTTTTGATTGCTCTGATAAAAGAAGTTTTCAAGATCAGAAAGAAGCTATGATCTTATACAAGAAAGTTTATGCTCTGATTCAAGAAGCTATGAAGCTCTATTAGAAGCAAGCCTTCTTGATGTTCAGATAAGCCAAAGTGATCTCAAAGAGAAATTCAAAGCTCTGAAGTTGTCCAATGGAAGCTCTGAAGTGAAGCTCTGAATAATCTGAAGTTCAAAGTTCAACGTGAAAGTCTCAACTGAAATGGAAAAATACTTAGGGAAGTTTTTTATTTATAAAATCTTCTAGTATTAATTTCAGGGGAGATTGTTAATCTCAGGGGGAGACATATTCACACACTTTGATTAATATGCTTAATGCTATATCTGTGTATTGTCTTTTTCATCTGATATTCTGGATACAAATTCATATCAATTCTGTATGTTTTTGTCATCATCAAAAAGGGGGAGATTGTTAGAACAAGAAATGTTCTGATCAATATTCTTAGTTTTGATGATAACATTATGTATGAATTTTGTATAAGAGAATGTGGTACTCTAATTATTCACATTTTCCATTTCGGGAAAAGTATAAAAAAAGTATGCACAAATCAGCATTCAGAAGCACTGACCCAGAAGTTCTGAATGGCTTCATCAGAACATGGTCTGGCAAGACATCAGAAGATGGTCCTGTAGAATCAGAACATGAACTGGAAAGCATCAGAAGATGGCAGTCAGAAGCAAAGCTCTGAAGCTCTAATGGTATCACGCTCAAAGCACTTCAAAGTCTGAAGACAGAAGTTGCATCTGCACCAAAGTTGAAGACTCTGAAATTCAAACGTCTCTTCTACACATTCTGAGTCCAGAAGAAAGTACAAGTACAAAAGGCTATAACGTCAAATCTCTAACTGACAAAAGGAACGTTAGAAGCTACAAAAGGCAAAGTCAGTAAAAGCAGCAAAAGCATGGCTCGAGGTAGTTGACAAAAGTGTGAAACATTAAATGCAGGGTTGTACTATTCACGCAAAGCATTAAATGCTCCCAACGGTCATTTCCTCTCAGCGCCTATAAATAGAAGTTCTGATTCAAAAGCAGCATACAACACTCTTGCGCAAATACACTGAAACGCTGTCAAACTGAAAATCAAAGAAGAAGTTCATTTTCAACCTCACAACCTTGTAATATCTTAGTGAGTGTTAAGAACTAGAACTTAAGAGAAATATCACTTTGTGATTACAGCTTTCTTAGAAGCAAATCAAACTCTTATAATATTTATTTTACATTGATTGTAAAAGGATTTCCTAGAGTGATCAAGTTATGATCTGTAGACTCTAGAAGGCTTAGAGGGTATCTAAGTGGAGAACCATTGTAATCAGTTTGATTAGTGGATTAAATCCTCAGTTGAGGTAAATCACCTTGTCAGGGATGGACTGGAGTAGTTTAGTTAACAATGAACCAAGATAAAAATAATTGTGTTCTTTATTTTTATCTACCATTTTTGAGAAGTTACACTTATTCAATTCCCCCTTTCTAAGTGTTTTTCACTCCTTCATTTTGTAATATATAAATAAAAATAATTGAATGTCACAAATTATAAAAGAAATAAAATTAAAAATTGCAGCTCTTCAGATTCAAAGCGTGTCCCTTAGGAACTTTTCTCATTGGTTGCTAGTCCAATCGAGGGAATATATTGTTTAACTTTTAGTTTAAAAAAGGGGTCATATGAAAAAAAAAATTAAAGTTGTAGCATTGGGATTTGAAGTCGGTCATCGATGGACTTTTCCTATCAATTTCTAGTCTAACTGAAGGAATAAATCGTTTTATTTTTAATTAAAAAATTAAAACTATAATTGTTTCATTGGTGCTAGTCCAACCGAAGGAATAAATGGTTTAATTTTTAATTAAAAAAATTAAAAATTAATTAATTGAAAAAGAAATAAAATTAAAAATTGTAATTGCTAGGATTTGAAGTTTGTTATCGAGAAAATTTCCATATCGCTTGCTAGCCATATTGAGGGAATAGATGGTCTAATTTCTAATTTTTAAAAAATGGCACATGTTTAAATAACTTGGCCCAGTATTCAATGAAAATTTTCATATCTCCAATGATAGTTTTTTCTATTGAGTTCTCCACTTGTACCATTAATTTAATAATTAGATATTTAAAAAATTTGTCATGTCATAATAGAGTTGCATTGCAATGCAACAACTAAAAGATTGTAGTACCCAATCAAATCAAGTTATGAGGGACCCATATCAAATTTTTATTAAAGTTAAAATTAAATAAATTATTTTAATATGATGTGGCTTAGTGGGTCCCATAAAGAACTCAAATGTAAGTTGCACCATTGGAGATGCTCATTAGAAAATCTATATTTTGTTGTAGTGGCTAAACGATAAAATTAAGGGGAATAAACCAGGTTAACCTTCACCTACTATGGAAACTTTGCTCTTCATGATTTCTAACGATGAAAGCTCGACTTAGGGTGTGTTTGGATTGGCGGTTGACAGAATTGATTCTAGTAGAATTGAGTTTGGTAGAATTGATTCTATCAGAATTGAGTTTAACAGAATTGATTTATGTTTGGATACATTTATGTAAAAGTGAGTTGAATAATAAATTTCAGTGTAAAAAACATCCAGAATCAATTCTAGAGGCAGAAGCTACAAATTCTAGCTTCAAGTAGAATCAATTTTGGAGACAGAATCAATTCTACTTTTGCCTAAACAAACATCTTTAAATCACTCAAAATCAATTCTACATCTATAGAAGTGCTTTTGACCATTCCAAAAGCCAAACCAAACATACACTTAGAAGAATATACGACTCAAAATACACACGAAGAAACCTAACAGTGTATCCAAAATCAAAGGACGACAGACAAAATGTATTAGATCGATTCGAGTCTACTCCCCATATCATTATAGGATAAGGGGCCGGTAAAAATTTGATAGAAGGCAGAAGACTCTCGGCCGTGAGGATGGAGGCAAGGATGACGTGAGATCGCAAGCCATATCCTAACTATGCAAGACTAATCTTTAGGGCAATGTTCCTACCCGTTCAAAACACGTTGTCATGGCCCAAGGATGTAAGAAACTCAAAAGCAAGGAGTACATCAAGCTAACTGATTGTTGCTATAAGAGTACATATGCAGGTTCATGATTCAATTTCTAAACAAGTTCAAACTCACTCTAATATATTAGGCAATACAATAAGGTTTTACCTAAAAGAAATGAAAAACATCAAGAACTCTATAGTAAAAGTTAAGCTCGGTAGAGCAATAAAAGTTCTATATTCACATTAGACTTGTAATTCATCTACTAGCTAGCCAAAATTGGATATTGATCAATACAATCACCCCATGGTCCTTTATGAGACTCACCAAGCATTGGCCTAATACACTTCAAAACAACACTACAACACTTAGGACCACTTCCCATTCCAAGTTGCCAAATGTTATCACCTTTCTGCACTCTTTCCTTGGCTTCCAAGTAAGCAAGTTCATACCACAATGATGAAGAAGATTGATTTCCAAATCTATGAAGTGTCATCAGAGCAGCTTCAATCTCTATATCACCAAGCTTCAACCCTTTTCCTACTTCTCTTATCACCGATCTCCCTGAACATGGCAAGCAAAAATGTTGTATCACGGTCTTAAAATCCGGCACGTAAACACCCTCGGATTTCATCAAGTTAAACCTCTTCTTCATCAGAGAAACACCATACCAAAATTTCTCAGAAATTGGTAATATTTCAGAACCTAAAAGTGAAATATTCGAGCGAAGTGTTTCACCCGCTACTTGAAGTAAATCTCTCTTCAGTGTCACTCCGAGTTTCCCATCTGAATCTTCTTCTCTTATAGCGGAAAAATAAGCTTTGTCATCAAAAGCTCTTAGTGTTCTAAGTGTCTTGAGTAACAAATATTTCGCGTTTTTACGTGCTTCTTTTTTGTTTGAGAGAAGAATAGCTGCACTTCCCATTCTAAAGAGACAGTTAATAAGCAACATGGATTTTTCTTTACCTTGATACCAACCACTTGACAAAATCTCCGTGCTTAAGACAATAGCAGTAGAGTTTTTGTGAACTCTTAGAAGATTGTGAGCCATGTCAATACAAAGAGCACTAGCACTGCACCCCATGCCAGAGACATTATAGCTTTTAATGTCACTTCTCATAGAATATTTGTTAACAATAATTGATGTTAAAGATGGTGAAGGACAAAAGCCACTGCAGTTTATGATAAGTATGTCTATATCAGAAGGTGAAACTTTTGTTTTTGCAAAAAGATCATCCATGATAGGGAAAAGAACCATGTGAAGTTCTTTGATGGATTCTGAATGTTCGGTTTTTGGTGGGATGTAGTGTAGTGAAGGAGGGAGAAAAGTTTCTTCACTTAGGCCAGAAGAATGAAGGACTTTTTCCATGAAGGAAATGCTTTCATTGTCAAAACATTCAAACATAGAAGCATTTTCAAGGAATGTTGAGAAAGGTACCCTACAATGGTTTGGTGGTTTAAGGCATGAGAAATCAATGAGGTAAATAGGAGAGGGTTTTGAGAAAAAGTGTTTTAGAAGGAAAGAAAGTAGGACAAAACATAGAAAAAGAAAAAGAAACATTGGTTTAGAGTTTTGTAGAAGGATGAAGACTTCAACATATGTTGCTAGTGTGATGCTAGAAAGCCTTAAGAAAGGTAAGAGCTTTGAAAAGAGAGTAAAGTTTGAGCATGCATTGAAGATAGACTTGGAAGTAGCTTCCATTAATGTAACATTAATGGTGGTGAGCTATCAAGAGCTATGCACAAGAAGCTACCTATAAATTTTTTTTGTGTAAGCAAAGCTACCTATAAATAGATGCAACTTTTTGAGAAATAGAAAACTAACCGAAACTTCTTACTACTTTCTTTAGTTGTGTTTCAACTTCGAATTTAGAATGAAGTCATTTAGTGAGAAGGAAAAAATGGTAAAATTTATATATATAATTTTTTTAATTTCATAATTTTATAGTAAAAAAAGATTATAGCTGCTAGTAATAAGGTATAAAACTTAATAGAACATTGCTATGCTTACACTCAAAATACTTACACCATGCTTACACACAGTAGATATTTCAAATCATTTTAGTGTTACACAAAATCAAAATACAAAAAAAAATTATTAAAAAAAACAAGAGTATGTATAATGGTATATAAATAAGGTGTAGGTGTAGCTTTTTGGTGTACAATTAGCATTTCTCAACTTAATATTCTAAAATTTTGATAAATTGTAATTTTATTAAATTTTTATTTTAAAAGAAAATGTTAATAAGTGTTGTAATAACACACTTTATTGGTTTAAAGTAAGTTTCATATTTATTTAAAAAGTAATTTCTCCGATTACTATTATAAGAATAATAATTAAATATTAGTCACCATTATAAATAATAATTAATTATTTTTTAATTATTTAATATTGATTCTTTTAAAATATTATTTATTTATTTTAGAAATATTTAATATTTTACTTAATAAAAACTTAAATTGTGTTTTACATAAAGTTTAGTAAATTAATTACAGTTAACTATTCCCTCCGTCCCAAAATAATTGTCACATTTAGAGAAAAAAATGATCTCGAAATACTTCTCATTTTAGATTACCAATGCAATTTTATATTTAATCTTTTAATTATATCCTCTATTAAATACTCTTAATTTATTGTTTTCTCACTTAACATTAATGATAATCACCAATAATCAATTCGGATAATTTGGTAAATTTATTATTTTCTTTCTTTCATTTATTATTATTTATTACTCTCTCCTCTGTTCCTTTTTAAGTGTCATTTTAGCAAGTGAATTGTTAAAGTTACTACCTATCATACCCTTATTTATTTTTCTCTTTTCAAATAAATGCATTCATACACTCTTTTTTTCCAATAACTAATTGAAAAATGTAAGGTAGAGTTATTGAGAAAATAAGGATATATTTGATAAGTTATAACATTAACTTATAGGAACAAAAGATTCTTCTAAAATGATATTTAAAAAAGAATGGAGGGAGTAATTTATATAAAATGTTCAATTGCGGCAAATAATATGAGATATAGAAAAGTAGTTTTTATAATAGTCTTTGGAGAGAGTTGAATTCAAAGAACACTTGTTAAAATAAAATAAATTATCTTGGTTTTTCATATTTCACCTACCTTTATGTCCAACCAACGTACTCTTAATTGCTCTTAAATGGTTGCAGGTGAGGTTAGTTGAGAACACGAATAATTGTTTGTTCCACATCTATCTATATAAATACTTATTTCACGACGAATTTTGTTTTTAAATAAAATCTTGGTTGATATCACAAACTTTATTCAAGTATTAAAAACTTAAGTTTTCTATATACATGCATAAATTATATTTATTTAAGTATATTTATATATAATAAACATTTTACCTACACAACAATTTTTTTAAATAAGAGTAAAATATAATTTTTGTTGTTAATTCAAATTAAATTCAAGAAAGGTTGTATTATTTCTGGATTAATAATAGCTTCCAAGGTTTTAGAGACCATATCTTCCACAGTAGGCTTGTGTGGCATTCAAAAACTCAAACATAGAGCAAGCTACATAGTCAATAACCTAATCTTTAAGCATTGTCGGTTTAGTTGGAAAGTGAAATTATGATCCGATTATGAGTTGTTCTTACGCAATAAAAATGACAATAGATAATGAGACAAACATGATATAAAAATATATTAGTTTTTCATGAAAAAGATAAATTTATTATTCTTTTTAAATTTTTACAATTATTTATTATCATTTTATTTAGTTAGTCCACATAACCACATAAAAAATATTGCCTCTTAAAAAAATGAAAAAAATTATTTATTTGAATTTTTCTTTTTAAAAATATACGTAATATATTAACTATAATTAAAAATATTTTTAAAATACAATAAATGATATTGAAATTTTAATTTACTAAAAAGTGGTAGTGTTTTTTTATGATAAAACGTTAACAGTTATACTAAAAAAAATGCTATAATATTAGAAATTGATAAAAAAATGTGGTAAAACTTTAAATAAATTAGCTCATCTAATCGTTATATATGCCTTTTATTAAATAAAATATTTTATTTCTATTAAATTGTGTAATTTTTTTAAAAAAAATAAAATAAAATAAAAAGACTTGAAAAATATTAGCTTTTTAATGATAAAATTTAACATTTATATTAAAAAATATAAATATTTGTTTTAGAAAAATATCACTTACATGATATAAAATCATATATGATATTATAATCTAATACAAACAAAAAAAAACAAGAAAATTAACTTAACTTATAAATAACAAATTTTTAATTTTTAAATTTAATTATATATAAATAAAAAATATTTTTAAAGAATTCATATTCATTTTCTAAAAAGTAAGAATTCATCTTATTAGTGGCATTATTATCATTATAAATGTCATATGAAATTATATTTCATATGAATACTTCTTATTTATACGTTGGTACAAAATTATAAATTTACAGTAATAAATATAAGAAAATGTTTTTAATCACTTATATAAATATAATTCAATCTATTAAGTATGATTTCTCTTATATTTTGATCTAGATAAATAAATATCGTATACTTAGTAAGAATGATATATGATATTATGAGATGATACAAGAAAAAAAATATAATTGAGTTGAAAAAATATTAGCTTTCTTTATAATAAAATGTGAACATTTATACTAAAAAAATATAAATATTTGTTTTTATGAAAAAACATAAGACAATTATGATTGGTGAATACATAAATTTCTTATGAAAACACAAATTTCTTATGAAAATACAAATTTGTTATTCTTTTTAAATCATACAATTGTCACAACTTTATAATTATTAAAAAGAGATTTCTTTTTTAATTCAGTTTGTATAATATTGTATACAAAAAGTATTAGCATTTAGACTAAAAAATTGTTACAATATATATTTTTGTATATGAATTTCAATAGAGAATGCTGATTTGAAAAACTCCGGTCATAATTGCATTGATTAATTCAATGATCATTGATCTTCCTTAATCAATTTTCATTTCTTTTCCAATTTCTATTTTTATCCTTAAATTAAATTAATCGTAATAAATGTATAATTTATTTAAATTTGTTAAATTTGTAAATATGACCTAATAAGAAGGTTTTAAAATTTTAACGAGAAGTTGTCCTACATTGTAGGCTATAAAAAAACTGAAATTTCACGGGGAGCTGTAATACATTTGGATTGAACCAAGATTTGTTAATGAATTCACCAAGATTTGTTAACTCATCTAGATTCACCAAGATTTATTAACTCATCTGGATTCACGGGTATATGTGAACGTATCTATGAGATATGAACGGTAGATTGTTAATTTTACTGTCCATCTTTAAAATCTTTTTTCTGATGTTTTATATAATTTTTTGCTGATGTTTTATATAATTGAATTAGAGAATTGAATGTACGGTTTATTATAAGTACATATCAATGCTTAAAAGTTGGTGTATATTATTAGCCTATGTTAAGTTGGTGTATATTATTAGTCTGTGTTTGTGACTATGTGTATGTTGTCCAATCGAAGAATGACAATCCAGGAGAGACTCGTGCGATAGCACGAGTATCTTACTAGTTCAAATTAAATCTAAGAAAGATGGTATTATTCCTGGCTTAATAATAGCTTCCAAGGTTTTAGAGACCATTACTAGAAGAAAACTTGTAATTTGTCCGGGGCTAATCCCCTCACATGTGGCAAAAACCCCTCACAAATATAGAATTTGCGAGGGAACTGCTCCTCTAGGAAAATCGGGTGTCGCAAATACATTTCCGAGGGGCTAAACACGTCGGAAATTTGTCAGGGGTAAACCCCTCGCTAAATGCAATTCCACTTTTCAAGTCTGTAACATGCAGACGTATTTTGCTTGGGGAAAAGCCCCTTGCAAAATGCAGTAGTTTTCAGTTTGCTAGGGGTTAAGCCCAAAATGTTTTCCATCTTAAAAAAATAATAATTAAAATACAAATTTATTTAAAAATCGTTTTTGTTTCTTTTGTTTATTTATAAAACTGTTTTAAAACTGTTTTTTTTTAAATGATTTTTATATTGATTTTAAAACTGTTTCATAATACTATTTTTTAAATTGTTTCATAATAACATTTTTTAAAATATTAATATTTTTTTCATGATAATATATTTATTGCCTTACTATTTGTGAAAATATTATAACTAGAAAATCGTTTTACAAAATACTATTTTTTTTACAAATATTTTTAGCTAGTTTCTAACATACTTATTATTATAAATAAATAATTTTTAAACAACAAATATTTATGCAAACATTATAATAACACCCATATTCATTATAATAAGAAATAAGAACAAACAACACTCATTTACAATTATAATAACAAACAACACCTATTTACAACTATTTAAGTAAGTTTAAAAAAATTAAAGAAAAAATACGTACCTTTGATGAACACCCAATTTAGATTTGAATTCTTTGATTGTTTTTAATGATAAAAATATATTTAAAATCAGAAAACAAAAATTAAATATTAAAAATCATTATCTTATATAAACTATAGTACATAATTTAAACATTAAATGAAATATAATGTAAAAGAACAACACCTTTAATAATTAGTAAGAATGAGAGATGAATCTAGAAGAAGATGAGAATTTGAGAAAAAGAAATAGAGAAAAGAATGAGAAGAAGAGGCACAAATGAATCTGTAAAGTGGAGATTTTTTTTAAATAGGACAATTAGTGAGGGGTAACCCCTGACAGAATATTAACACGCTTTTCAGAACTCTGCACACTTTTCAGAGACATGGGAAAAATCAAATGCAATTTGTGAGGGGTAGCCCTTCACCATTTTTTTGTGAGGTGGAGCCCCTCGCAAAATGCAGAGCCGTAAAATTTTCAAAATTCAAAAATCCCCTCTATTTTATTTGCGAGCGGTAGTCCATCACCAATTTTGTTAAATTTTTTTTCTTTCTATTTTGTCATTTGCGAGGGGGTTTACCCTACGCAGCGTCAAAATTTAGTGACAAATTT
Organism: Vicia villosa; assembly: GCF_029867415.1. NCBI lineage: Eukaryota > Viridiplantae > Streptophyta > Magnoliopsida > Fabales > Fabaceae > Vicia > Vicia villosa. Next base: position 91,000,893 of record NC_081180.1, on the reverse strand, counting down.
ATCACCTCACTAAATTCCCTAGCTAATCAAGTTTTTTCTTGTAGTGCATATCCTCCACAGTAGGCTTGTGTGGCATTCAAAAACTCAAACATAGAACAAGCTACATAGTCAATAACCTAATATTTAAGCATTGTCAGTTTAGTTGGAAAGGGAAATTATGAGTCAGAACACTCTTCACCACACCACTTGTTTAGTAAAAGTGTGTGTTATTATTGTGATACATGTTTAAATAAATTATTAAATATAAATATTTTATATGTCATATATATTATAAATTATTATATGTATTTAAATATATAGGAAGTTATTAGTAGTTTTAGGAAGTTAAAAATGAGTTAAAAAAACTACTTCATCTCTTAATTATTAGAAAGTAGTTATGTTTGTATATTTATCTATATATATTAGAATTCTACATGTAAACAAGAATGAAGAAAATTATCCATAAAGAATTCTAGTCTTTCCCCCTTTCTATGGAGACATATTCCTTCTCGAATTGGAATAATTAGACCTATTAATTTATCACTTTCAATCATTAGTGCTTTCATCTTCGAACTTCATTTCATTCATGAATCCCCTTTCTCTCATACGCGAATCATTTCGAGAAATTGATCAACGTAATGATGAATCCTACAATAAAGTCATGGAGGCCCTTGGAAGAATGCATCAAATAGTGCAAATGGAAATTGTTACTTCAGAGTCGTCAGTCGTCGCGCCGGAATCGTCTATAACCAGTGACAAACATGATTTTTATGTGTCAACCACATGTTATAGAGATTCCACAAACCTGGTGATGCCACAAATTGATTTTAATGACAAATTGATTCTTCTACCTAAATCAATCAGAGTCAATCCGATCATGGAGGAAACTCAAATACCACTGATGGCGGAGAAAAATCAAATGCGGTTGAAAACACAACCATGCTCCACAGTATTGTTGGCCGACAATCCATCAATAACAAAACAATTTGATGAGAAAAACATTCTAGTGGAGGGCACGATTCAACAACAAGTATATGGAATTACGATTAATTGTTTTGTTGGATTACTATTAATTGACCAAATCAATCAATGGCTTCAACAATCGATAACAATGAATTTATGGGATACAACGTCATATGACCCCGGTGGATTTTTTAATTGTTCTCATTGCAACCTTGAGGACAAGGTTGTTGTGGACGGATGGAGTAATGATACAGGCTTAAATAAATTAATAAATATATATATTTTATATGTAATATATATTATAAATTATTATATGTATTTAAATATATAGGAAGTCATTAGTAGTTTTAGGAAGGTAAGAATGAGTTAAAGAAACTACTTCATCTCTTAATTATTAGAAAGTAGTTATGTTTGTATATTTATCTATATATATTAGAATTCTACATGTAAACAAGAATGAAGAAAATTATTCATAAAAGAATTCTCGTCTTTCCCCCTTTCTATAGAGACATAGTCCTTCTCGAATTGGAATAATTACAGCTATTAATTTATCACTTTCTATCATATTGCCAACATCAACTTCCTTAGACTGCAAAACCACATTGCATATCTTCTTCAAATTTTCTTTTACAGGAACATAGGCTTTTTTATTGCCAACATTTATCAACCTTAGGTTCGTTTATCAATGTTTGTGTGGTAATTCTTCTTTTACAAGCTGCAAAAGAATGTCAAATGTAGCTGCAAATTTTGAGGATTTTTTGGTATTCAAGTTCCACAAAAAAAAACAATTTAGACCCTTTCAACTAGGATTTTGTATCTAAGCGCATTGGTTAGCTCCAAATCAACAAAGACCGTAACATAGTGTCCAAAAGCCATTTCAAATGAGGATTTTTGTTTGAAGTCGAGTAAATATGTATAGTTGTGCTTATATTGCTTGCAATAGAAAACATGATTTGAGGTCTTCAATATTTTTGGGCCATGCCATGAATCCTCACTCAAAGTTGAACTGAAGTTTGGTTGAGCATAGTGGGCACGAAATTTCTAGTCCAAGAGAAGATTTACAAGAAACTAAGAGTTTCATTCCAAGAGCTTACCGATTGCACACGACGGACATCTTCTAGGGAAGACGATAACTCAAAATAACCTTTGTCCAAGAAAGTAATCCTCCATTTTCCAATAGAGTTCCAAAGGGAAGATAACTTGAGACACAAGTTAACTTTAGTTAGAGAAAAGAACTTTTAGGCCAAATAACCCTATCATAAAGATTATGCTTGCATGCCTCAAGACTAAAAAGGTATTTATTTTCCGGAATAGAGATTACAAGTCTATAACCCTTCACATAAAGCTTTGGAAGTCGACTCAATGGAATATTACATACATTATTAACCGCCTCAATAAACAATTTTACAATCTTTTATTTTTTTCAATTTGTCAAGTAAAGCTAGCCTAGAAGGAATCAAGATGGTTTTAGGGAAGACAAGAGAGACCTCATAGGGAAGACAAGCTAGCCAGAATAGAGATTACAAGTATATAACCCTTCTCTAAATATTTTTATTTTTATGGTACTGCTTTCTTTTTCTTCAAAATCTCTCAAAAATAATGACATGATAAGATGTATTTAAACTACAAAATTATTATTATTTTGAAATAATTAGTTATATATTTTTTAAATTAATTTTACTATTTTTAAATTAAATAAATAAAAAATATACTGAAAATTTTAATAATAATTAAAATTTAAATAAATTTTATAAAATTCAATTAACCATGTGTTTACCCAGATTTCTGGTAAACAACACTAGTTTCTTCTTAAAGGTTACAAACAAGATCAACTAGAGAATCTCATGACTAATTGTGCTATGTTTGGTTTAAATGTAATATTGACTCATATTTAATGCCATAAAGAATAAATTCTACAAGGATGTGAATGCACAAAATGTAAGGGAAAATACAGAAAAAAGACAAAAAAGAATAAAGACTGCAGAAAGCAATAAGAATTTAAAGGGAAATTATTGCATAATAATGTAAAATGGTACGCATACGTACATTTAGGAAAGTTGCACAGAGATTGAGTATTCTTTTGTAAACGTAGAAATGCGGACCCCTAATTCTATGAACAAAGCAGTTTATATAGATTTACAAATAATAACTATCCTAACGGTCATCTAATAATCAGCTAACACGTGTCTCGACCATGCAATCCTCGTCTATTGATCTTCCACGTGTCCCAGAGAAACAACCGTCTGATCTTATCCATTTGCTATCGACTCATCATGGCATCACATGTTCGAACTAAACCAAAACTTCTAAGTCTTTTCTTTCGACCTCTTTTATATAAATCGTTATTTCGACTTTCTGTCGAGCAGCTTCAACGAAAACCCTTTTCGACTATAATAAAACTCCACATTTCTAAATCCTTTCTTTGGATACTTATAGGGTGTCACAGTAATCCAAAGATTCTAGTCGAAATCTTTGAGGTAACAAATTGCCCCCTCAAAAGGCCAATTTCGACTATATTGAGGAGAATTTTGGCGTTTTGAATTCAACTAGATTTCGACTTTTATACTAACTCTTAAACGCCATAATTATATTACAATTCCCAAGGCATTCGTCGTTTCCTAATCCCTATGTTAGGGGGCTTTAGCTGCCCCCATTACCTATTTTCAGTTTCCAAAGCATTTGCCATCATTTGAACTTCACACGTTCTTTCTTGCTGACGCACTGAGCAGTAACTCTTGGTAAACCTATCCCTACTATAAAAGCAACTCTTCACTTTTATTCTCTTTTTCACTTCTGCGTTTCATCAATCTTTGCTACAAAACCTTCTTCTTACTCGTTTTCTTCTTCAACATTCTCTGCAAAACAAAACCCATTTCTCAAGTTCCTAAAACTTTATGTCTTTAACTATGGCTACTTCCACTGTGTATGACACCAGTGCTAACTCCCTAGCTACCATTATCTCTCGTGAAGAGGAAGAACAAGGGTTACAATTTGCTCCTCAACCTGCAACAAATGATGCCAAACTCACCATTTGGAAAAACCAAATGTTGATCCCTTTTCAAGCTTCTAATAAACTTTTGGCATTCTCAGGGCCATATCCGGATCATCGTTCTCATCCTAAAAAGGTGCAAATTTTTTTTCCTTCTTTCTCAGCCACCAGGCCCATTGCTTTTGAGAAGAACCGTCAACTATACCTGAAGTTCATGGATCCTGCCATGAGGGTTTTCCGTTTGAATCCACCACCAGGTAACAAAGAATTTATGGCTTGGCTCGACAAAGTTCAAGAAAAGGAACAACAAATATGGGAAGAATTAAGGATTTTTGACGCCATCCAACTATCGAGGATTGCTCACAGAATCAATTCCAGCATGTTGCTTGCCTCCCTCTTCTTCTGGGAAGGTTCGACTAATACTTTCCATTTCCTTTGTGGAATGATGACTCCCACACTTTTGACATAGCAGCTATCACAGGGCTTTCGCCTTTAGGGGAAGTCTTCGACCCTACACTTCCGACGAAAATGAAATTCAACTTCAGCAATGCCACCATCACCAAATACATCATGGATCACCATGTTAAAAACTCCGCTGAAGTTTCTAACGAAGAGCATGTGGCATTCTTGACTTACTGGATGTCGTACTATCTATTTTGCCCTGGATCTCTCCAGATAGCCAAAGCTTACATCCCAATGGCCATTCAAATTCATGAAGGTCCAAAGATCTCCCTAGGTAAGCTTTTATTAGCCTGTCTTTATCAAAACTTAGGCTTAGCTTCTTTAAGACTGAAACACCTCCATGAAACCCCAAAACAACTCTCCCTATCAGGCCCTTACTGGATACTACAACGCTGGCTTAATGCCACTTTCGAGTCACACATTAGTTTCACCATATCACTAGCCATTATGGGAGTCATGCACGACTGGCGCGTCGAAGGCATCAAACTTGCTTTGCAGACTCCCCAATGCGAGTCCAATAAGACGAACTTTATGAGGTTCATTAAACTATTCTCAGAATGTAAGGTCTTCCTTTCGTCGATGGCTCCTTTCTCCAATTGGTGCTTTGGACCTAGTTGGTTTAGGGCCATATTTCCAAGCAAAACCCCAACAACACATGCTCACCTGAATGCTATTTGGGCGGCATTTTTAACTCCAACACTTTTGTCATGCCGAATCAAATTCACTGGCAAATGTTACGGGTTCACCAGTTATCAACCTAACTTGGTGTCTCGACAATTTGGCCTCAGCCAAATGTTACCCAAAAGTTTATACACCCATGAAACTGACATTTGTTGGTCGGAAAGACCATCACCTCTCGAAACCATGTCAATTGTTTAAAGTTCCACAACAAACAATTTCTGGAACTTCCCAAGTTCACTTTTCAAACCTCCTACTTGACAACCAAAGAATTTGAGGACTGGTGGAGTCAATACTACCAGCCATTTGATGCCCCCTTCTTCGTCAAGAAGCTGAGCGCTGCCTTTGATGTTGTGGAAGATCGACTAAATATAAGTAAGTCCTTTATAATCTCGACCTTTCATTTATGCAAGGGACCTTTCTAACTTTCATCCTTTTCAGGTCTTGCAGGCGAAGATCCACCTGTCGAAGTCGAAGGTCCTGCGACTAGACAGGTATCGCTATCTTAGTGTATGATTGTCTTTAGCTTTTATCCTGATTGTAACTTAACTCATTTTCTCAGGGTCGAAAGCGTCCGGGTAGCTCAAACACCACCACCATCATAAAAAAAACAAAAAAAAAAATACTGTGAGAAAGGTAATTCATTTTTGTTCATCCTATTCGACTCTTAAGAAAACTCTATCTGATATCATGCGTGTCACCTTGTTTCTTAGTTAACTGTGAGTGATGACTCTGAAGAAACTACTTCACCGAAAGATGACGAAGGTGAAATCTTTTCTCGACCTCCTGCTCCGACCCCATCAAAGAAGAAGAAACAGCTCACTAAAAAACAACCTCCTCCCAAGAATGTTGTGAATAAACAACCGGAAACATCATCATCAAAAACCCAAATTAAGGTAAAGTTTTATTCCTGCTTTATCTTTTCTCAACTTAAGTTATCTTTCTAACAAGGTGTCAAATTCTTATTTTCAGAAGCCCCTGATAATTTTGGATTCTGTCGATGAGACTCCCAAAAGCACTGAGGCCACTATCGACCTAAATCCAAAAACTACTAGTCTTCCTAGTCCACAGAGGACAGATGCTTTTGGGAGTGCTGCTGATTCGACCAATACCCCTCCTGGGCAGCCTAAGAAACCCAACGTTGTTACTCCTCCAACCACTCAAGAACATCCTGAGACAATTCACATGACTTCCACCATTAACAATAAATCAGCTCCCTCTCCAGTTCACAAAAAAGAACAACCCTCAACCTTTCATCGAGACAAGCATTCCCATAATTGAAACTTAAGCTCAACTCAAAATTGTGATTGAGGATGACAGTTCTAATAGTTCTCTTGACCAATCAACAATCCTAAATCTGAAGAAGACTAACCCTTTAGAGGCCTTGTTGCGCTTGCAAAAGCTTAGGGAAACTTCTCTTATAGAGAAAACCCCTATCCAGTCGAGGACTCTAGAAGACAAGATTGAAGCTCTCATTGTCTCTTTAATTTGTCAACTTCGTGACCATCTTCATGAACCTCACTTTTTACTGGTCCTCGAAGAATCAGATTCTCTTGGCGGAGAGATACAGAAAATGCTTGACCAAATCATCAAATCGTCACTTCCTGCACCAATCGCTCAATTTTTCTACGACTTCGAGGCCTATTTTGGCTAACTTTGGCGAGATTTGATTCTAAGAAGGAACACTGACCTTTAAACGAAGAACAAGATTCTTGAAATGAATAGGGAATGGGACTTCAGTGCTGCTTCTGCTACAAAGGTCAAAGAGCTTCAAGAGAAAGTTCAGTAGTTTTGTGATAAAGAGAAGTCCATCAACAACAAGATTTTTGGCTATCAAACCCAAATCGTCGAGCTTAACAAGAAAATAGCCGAACTTGAAAAAGAAAAGATTGCTCTTGCGCAGATCGAAGGAATCCCTTCCTCTGAAGTCATCAATCAAGAAGCTTTGAAAGGAATTGATCATGGCGAAAGAGCTCTTGAGCTTAAAGAAGATATTCAAGCTCTCAAGACTGGATTAGCTCGACTTGAATCCAAGCTTTCTTTTGAAAAGCCTAATTTGATTGATTTTAAGAATAGATTTCCGGCTTTTTAGAATGATAATTATATTTTGATGTATCTGGTGTTTTAAACAACACCTTTTGTACTTCATGGCCTTTTGGACATTAACTAATATTATTTTGCTTATGTTCTTGCTATGTCAATTTCCTGAAGTATAGGCTTGTATTTTTGTAAATAATTTCCATTTACTTTCAGAATTTGACGGTCTGAAGCTAACTCTTCTATCTCGTAACCATTGTTTGTAAATATTTGCAATATTCTAAATGGTCCCTCCCAATTTGGTGACCATTTTCCAAATGACTTATCTTTCTAATCCATAGGCAAAATTACTTTTCACACGTAATCATTTTCTGCAAACACTTTTTCCTTTACTCTTTTGTTATAGGCTTTAGTCACTCTTTGTTTTTGCCTGACTAATATATCAAGAGCTGTTAACCTCTCTTCATCTAAATTGACTAATTCATCAATAATCATATTCTAATAATGGTATGATGGAATATCAACTTGTTTTTGAATTCTTGTCGACTGTAAATATATTTCCAAGGGTAATACAACATCGTGCCCATAAGTTAGACGAAAAGGCGTAGTGTTTGTAGCTTCCTTTGGGGAAGTTCTACATGCCTATAAAATTTGATCAAGAGTCTGATGCCAATTTTTGGGTTTTCTTCCCACGTGTTTCTTAATTAAATTTATAATGACTTTATTAGCAACTTCGACTTGGCCATTAGCCTGAGCAGAATATGGCGTCGATGTCAATAACTTAAATTCGGTTTCAACTGCAAATTCTTGCATCTTTCGACCAGTAAAAACTGATCCCTGATCACTCGTAATAGTCTCAGGTATCCCATACCTGTAAATAATATATTTCATTAGCTAATTACAGCCTCTTGATCAACATTAACTAAAGGGATTGTTTCTATCCATTTTGTGAAATAATCTATTCCAACCAAAATATACTTGTGTTGTTTAGACAAAGAGGGTTTAATTTCCCCTATTAAGTCCAAAGCCCAACCTCAAAACGGGCAAGGTTTGACTATAGCATGTAATTCACTGGCTGGTACATGTTGAATACCTGAATATTTTTGACACTCCTAACAACCTTTTGCAAATTCAATGCAAGCTTTCAACATGGTTGGCCAATATAAACCTTGTCGAAACAAAAGCCATTTCATCTTGTAACACGATTGATGAGCCCCGCAAGATCCACTGTGGACTTCTGATATTGCTAAAAATGCTTCACCTTTTCTTAAGCATTTCAACAAAACACCCTCAGACGTCTTTTTATATAGTTCATTTCCCAGAATTACATAACTCAATGCTCTATATTTAATTTTTCTATCAGTTACTCCGATTGGGTTTTTTAAATATTGAACTATTGATTTTTGCCAATCCACTTCTGACATATTGTCTATGGCAAAAATTTCACCAATTTCAATTCTATGTAATTCGTCGGGAACTATATCTTCATCCCCCCCCCCAAGTTTTGCTATAGACAAATGTTCAGAAGGAATTAAAGTCGAAACCTCTTTATCTTTGATCTCAATTAACTCCTCTAGTTTGTCTCTCGAAACTTTGTACCCTGAAGCAATTTGGGCTAACTCATTTGCCTTATGATTTTCAACACGAGGGACATGTGCTATATTGACATAGTCGAAATTTTCTAACAACCTAGTTACCAAAGCATAATAAGTAATTAAATGTTCTTTAATACACTTATATTCTTTCTTAATTTGCCTTATTACTAATTCAGAGTCACCTCTGATTTCAACTTGGGTTGCCCCCAAATCTATTAAGGCCTTTAAACCAATGATTAAAGCTTCATATCTGACTTCATTATTTGAACGAGACTTACTCATTCGACGCTTGAAAGTCGTTGGAATTCCTTGGCGAGAAATTATTAAAACTCCAACCCCTGCGCCATCTTTGTGGCTAGAACCATCAAAGTACAAACGCCAAGGACGTGTTTCGACCATATTAAGTGGCACATTAACTATACCATGACCGACTATAAAATCAGCAACAATTTGTTCGTTCATAGCTTTCAAAGGGACATATGTCAAAGGAAACTCAGTCAATGCTAAGGCCCATTTCCCAATTCGACTATGCAAAATTAGTTTGGATAACATATGTTTGATGACATCACAATGAGATGAAACATACACATCAACTGGCTTTATATATTGCTTTAATTTAGTACATGAAAAATACAAACATAGACATAACTTTTCTAGATCATTATATCTAGTCTCTGCATTGACTAAAACTCGACTAAGATAATATATGGCTCTTTCGACACCACTATCATCTTCTTGGGCTAACATACCCCCTATTGTCAAGTCAGACGCAACTATATACAACTTCATACATTTGTTTCTACTGGGTGGTAATAGTATGAGAGGCTTTACTAAGTAATCTTTGATTTGATCGAACGCCTGTTGATGTGCCTCCTCCCAACGGAATTCACCATTATTCTTGAGTTTGAGTAGTGGTGAGAATATCTTCGTCTTGCCACTTAGATTTGATATGAATCTCCTCAAGAAGTTGATTTTCCCTAATAAAGATTGAAGCTTCTTTTTTTTTGTTGGCGCTTTTAGCTCCAATATGGCTTTAGTTTTATTTTGATTAATCTCGATTCCTTTTTTGTGTACCACGAAACCAAGAAAATCACCTGCATGAACACCTAAGGCACGCTTCAAAGGAGTCCTTTTTAAACCATATTTCCTCATCCTTTCAAAGGATTGTCGAAGATGGTCTAAAGTACCATTTTCTAAGGAAGATTTCACAACTATATCGTCAATATAAACTTGCACGAAATTTTCAATAAAATCATGAAATAAAGAATTCATAGCCCTTTGATACGTAACCCCTGCATTCTTAATACCAAAGGGCATAACTACCCTCATAAGTACCTATGGCTCTTGGGCATCGAAATGTCGTCTTAGGCACATCCTCTTCAGATATAAAAAATTGGTTATAGCCATAATAGCCATCTGGCATACTTAGATAGTCGAAACCAACAACATAGTCGATCAACATCTCAGCCACGGACATTGGATATTCATCCTTAGGGGTAGCATTATTTAAATCTCTAAAATCAATGCATACTCGAAGAGTACCATTTTTCTTAATTACAGAAAGACATAATTATAAGTTTTAAAACTAAAACTATTTGATCAAACAATTGATTGAGATAAAATATAATATAATTAATATCTCTTACCTTATAATATAATTAATATAATTTTTTTTTACTACCAAAAAATAAAAATTTCCCAAAAGAGTAAAAAAAACTAATTTTTTAATTAAATTTTTTTTGAGAAATGCTAACCAGTGTCCTCAAGACAATAGTTAAAATTTTAAAATAGTAAATTTATCTGATAATCTGCGTGTTTAATGTCTTAAAAATTAAAATATTAAATTTTTTATAAAATATTTTCTGTTTTTAGAATATTTAACCATTGTTCTGAGGATATTGGTTAGAAAAAACCCAAATTTTTTATATCTTTTCTTTTGGATATGAAGCAGTATAATAGCAGCTGACTCATTAATAAATTGGCAGCTTTTGTAGGGTTTTCGACTTCAAGTGGGGAAAATTATGACAAATTTCATCATTGTTCTCCGACCAGAGAGACAAGATACAGTGGTTGATGGTTTAAGTTCTTTAACTATGCTACTACTAATTTATGGTTTAAGTTCTTTAACTATGCTACTACTAATTTGTGCCAATTTTAAAATGGGTTTTGCAAAGTACCTTAATCATACTAAATAAATAAATAAATTATTCTTTATAAAAGTCAAGATTTTATTTTTAATGCATTAAATATACTATTTTTAAAAATATTTATCATTTTAATCATTTAAAGATTGATTCAATAACACTAGTTAGATTTCCCGTTTAAAATATATGGAAGATAATTTGGACTTTGACTTTATATGCATAAATACAAGAAAGCAAAGAGTAATGTCAAAATAATTTCAGAGCTTGTTTATTTCAACTTTAGAAAAATAGATTTTTTTTTTTATTTTTTAAAATAGATTTTATAAAATTATTTTTTATACTTGTTTTTTCTAAATTAAAACATTAATTTTAACGTCATGTAATATAAACATACATTATTGAAACTCAAAAATAGTCAAAATTTTAATTTCTTTAAAATATTATATTTCAAAAATAATTTTTATTAAAATCAATTTAAAGTAACTTCAAAATTAAGTGATTTTCTAAAATTTTAATATTCAAAAAAAGTTTCAATAAAATGATGAAATACTTAAATTTATATTTTAAAAATAACTGTTCAAATTAAATTCTCATTTGAGTGTTATAGAATTTTGTGTAAAAAAAATTTATAAAATTTTTTTTACACAAAATTCTATAACACTATAAAAAACAATTTAAAATAAAATCAAAACAAACTGGCCTTAAGTATCAGTTATACAAGGCTCCTTTCAGATTTATAATAAATTTATGGGTCCTGCTAACTAATGTCCCGAGAGCACTGGATAAGAAGCATTAATTGAACTTTAATTATATTTTTTTCTTTTAAAAAAATATAATTAAATATATTTAATTATTAGATTCACTTAAATAATCTCATTAACTCATTTTCTCTTTCATAGGTTACAAAATTTATACACGTGAAGTTAATTAAAATTTGGAATTCAAATATTACAATCTCATTTCAATATTATTATCATTACATTAATATGAGAATAATTTGAAAATAACTAATAATATTTTTTGAAATTAAAAATCGCAAATCAAATATGCAGCAACAATAAATATAATAATTTATAACGTCTCAATTTTTTTGGTTTAGAAAATTTCAATTTTTTTTATCTTAAATAATATTTTTTGTCCTAAATGACACTATTATTAAATTCTTTTTAAATAATATTAGTGCATTCAAGATGTAATTAATGATTCTTAACGAGTTTCCGGGACACTCGTTCGTTAGCATTGTCTTAAATTTATATCTTTAAAAAAGGTTATTTAACAATTGTTTGTTTTTTTCGCTTCATTAGATTTTTTTATTAAACCGTAGTTCTCCCTACTAAATACGACGCCAATCACCATTGGACCAACTAACAATTGGTCTTTTTTTTTTAAATTTAATGTTTATTAGTTTTGAATGTTAGAAGTATGTTATGCATATTGAATTTAATACTCTTTGAAAAAACAAAAATATAAAAGCAGGTTTGCTTACACATATAATGTATATATTTACCGTGTTTATATGATGAATAGTATTTTTTAATAAAAATATTATTATTTAAAAAAATTAATTTAATTTATAATATAAATACATATTATTAACCATATTCACACACTAAATACATATTATTAACCATATTTACACACTAAATATAAATGTATTAATCAACTTTTAGTCTCCATTAACGAATTTATTTTACTATTCAATTTTTTTATATTCGAAAACTGGTTAACTAAGTTATGAATTGTATTAATCAATTTTTATACATAGTACTGTATTAACTAAAGTCTGAAATATATATATATATATATATATATATATATATATATATATATATATATATATATATATATATATGCTCGGTAAGAGCATAACAGGTGGCCAACATCGAACGACTTGATCTTCAGTGATGGTTGAGAAAAAATGGGTTTGTACCTGCAAGATACTCTGATGCCAAAGTAAGAGAAAGAACAAAGGTCCAACAGATAGTATGAAGTTTTTGGGCAAAGTTTGGATTACTTCGCCCTTTAGACATAGATGACTATTTATAGTGTTCTCCTCGTGTGGATTGGGTCACACTATATTTGTAAGTCTGACGTAATTCCAGGACCCACTAATGAAAGGGTGATATGGCAAAGACAATGAAATAATAAAAAGGAAGACAATGAACTAATAAAACGGATAGGCATGAGACTAAAAAAAAATTTTTTTAAGCCTATCAGGTCGGCTTATTTAAATAAATATAAATACTTTTTTATTATCTTTATGTTATGTTTTGTACTTTGAATTAAAATACATAAATAAAACTTTGGATGATCTTGAAGAACTTGTGAAAATCAAATGAAAATACATGATGAACATTGTCTTCATATGTTCTCTTAAATAAATAATCTCCCCGAACTTATACTACTAATAGATAAGTTAAAACAAGTCAATGCAAATAAATTTTTAGTCTTTTGGTCTTTTAGTTAGTGAAACAATATTATAGATTTCATTCATTACTTTTTTTAAATAAAAAATCTAATTATATACTTAAATAATAAAGAATGTCAAATTCAACATAAAAGCTCGCAATATCCTTTATTGAACCGGCATCGTAAAAGACCAAAATCTCAATGACTACCCTCATAAGAAGTTCAGAACATTCATCATATCAACTTTGAATTTGACCATTTTCTAAATTCTCACTATTTACTCATGGGAATTTGTTGCAAATTCACTTCACGAGACAAGAGGCGACCTTGTTCCAAAATATATGCTCCTTGCGATCATCAACACGTTCACTTACCAGCCTTAATTTTAAATTTTAAACTATTATGTAGAATCACCCCATGAATCTCCTTCGTTGCCCAATAATTGCCATTGATTCAATACAATGACATAAGAGAAATACTCTCTTTGTTTTTTATTATAAGTCGTTTTAGACTTTTCACACAGATTAAGAAAAATAATAATTGTTGTATGAAAATGAGAAATTATGAAGATTTTTACAAAATTATTCTTCATTAATGACACGTGGAAGATAAATTTATATAATTGAAAGGAGAGCGAATAATAAATGTTTAAGGATATAATAGAAAAAATAACATTAATTATTCATTGGAATTGTAAAGCGACTTATAATAAAATATAATTTGTTTTTGCAAAATGACTTATAATAAAAAACGGAGGGAGTATCAAGCAATTTCGGTAAGAGAAATATTGCCATTGATTCAATACAGTGAATATGTTTTATACGCAATTCTGATTTATTTTCTCTCATTCTTCAAGGCTCCAACATATATTATATCTAAATTAGTCTATTTTTAAGTAATATTTATGGAGGGGTAGTTGTGCCGGAGAGTGCGGGGGGATGAATCGGTATCACATTTGTTTTTCGAATGTTTTGTTTTTGGAGGGCTGTGGCTTGGAATTCAAGCTGCTATGCAATCACGCGGTTGGTAGCATTTTACTCAATTCGAAGGGTTGCTTTGCCGAGACAGAACATCAGCGGCGAAGCTAGCGGTATATGGTTTGCTTGTGTGTGGACTATCCGGAAGAGTAAAAATAAAAAGATATTCCAAAACAAGGAAATAAACTTAGGAGAAATGGTGGAGGAGGTGAAAATTTTATCTTGAAAATTGCTACATATTAAGTCTGGATCGATAGCAAATAATATTGCATTGTGGATCTCGCATCCTAGACCTTGTTTGAGTTACACTAAGGATTAACATCTAGCTGTTGTTGAAGGGAGGCACATCAATTCCAGGGTATGGTACTGCTGGGAGTTTTTAGTCTTGGTCTTAGCATATTTTTTCTGGTGCATCAGTTTAAGTGGTTCATGTGCTGTCCGACCTCTGGGCATCACGCTAGTCTTTCAAGGAGCTGTGAGTAGAGGCATTTGCTTTCTCGTTCTGGTGTGGGTTGCAGCGTCTATTCGTGGCGTGTATCTATGGACATTGTTATTGCGTCGTTACAGTTAATGATTTAGATTTCAGTAATTTGGTATTCTGTCAGAACTGTTGGAGTTGCTTGTTCTGTTTGCAAGATGGCTGGGAATATTATATATGTTCTGATTTGTTTTTTATTTTCTATTATTGGGTTTACTGCTAGGAACTGGTGCTTTGTTTTATTTTGTGTGAAGCTTATGTATCTTTAGAGGATGGTTTGGCAGTCATGTAGGTGTATAATCTTTGCTGTGTACTGGTGTGTGTCTATATATATATATATATATATATATATATATATATATATATATATATATATAGGAGGGTAATATTTACTCTAGGAGTTAGTTATTATAACTTACTATAAATCTAGACCATTGATTCTTTTCAATCTAATGGTTAAAAATAATAAGTAATTAAATGTGGAGAGAGAAAACTATTACTTATTATTTTTAACCATTAGATTGAGAAGAATCAATGGTCTAGATTTGGAGTAAGTTATAATAACTTACTCCTGGAATAAATATAACCCTCCTCATATATATATATATATATATATATATATATATATATATATATATATATATATATATATATATATATATATATATATATATGGGGACGTATCAAATCAGAACTTTAGTTATTATGATAACTGAGAACTTTTAATAATAACGGTACGATTTAAAGATGTTCAAATATATGATTTTGTATATAGTATTGTCTTTTTAATTTTTTTCACATTAACAATCATAAATGATGTATTTATGCAAAAATAAGTTCCAAATATCGAGAGTTTAGTGATATCATATTGTAAAATAAAGTTTAATTATCCAAAATTGTAATTACAAAACTGAAAAATAATTTTACTTAAATAAAAAGAAAAAATAAATATAATATACTTTATTTAATGAGTTCGGAGTAATATTACAAATTATTATTTATATTTAAAATTCACAGTTGTGACCCATCCAAATAAGAAACAGTATCAAATTCAACTCAAACCATGCCATAAAGTATCCACTCCTAATACTAAATGACAACGATTGAGCAATATTCAAAATAATACTATCATAAGTGATGAAGTTTCCATTCTTAACCCGACACACAATATTCTGTTTTCCTTTAATTTCTCCTAATTACACATATTTCCACCAACCCTTTCAAATAAACTTCTACTTATTTAAGCTTAATGACATACTTAAAAGGGTATTGCTAATTAGTGCCCTCAGGGCAACCACTACTAGAAATACTCAAATTTCCTGCGGATTTTCCTGCAGATTTTAGTTAAATTTCCGCAGGAAACACGTTTCCTGCGGATTTTCCTGCGGCTTCACGTCCCCAGCTAAAACCTTCGTGGGTAATATTTTCGGCAGCAAGTTCCGCAGGTAATTCCGCAGGTAAATCCGCAGGAAACTTTCAGCAGGTAAATCCGCAGGAAAATTCCGCAGGTAAATCCGCAGCAAACTAAATCCGCAGGTAATTTCTATCTCAAATTAAAAAAAATATAAACTTTTGAAACATTATAAAAATCTAAAATATTTTTATAATGTGACTGTAATCATAATATAAAAATAAAATGGAGATTCAATTCACCTATATATTTGTGTGCATTGAAACTAAAAAGATTAGTTAATTGAGTGGCAGTCAAAGCTCTCTTGAGTCCAGTAATTGCCACTCTCCTCGGCCTTCATTCCGACAAATAATTATAAACAAATTTTGGTGTGATGAATTGGAAACATAAACATTTGTATAGATTAGTATGATGTCATAAGATGAACATCAAAATTGTCTTCATACACAGCCCAAAAAACAAGTACCATACATAATAAAGATTTAAACTTGTCAAAAATAGAAAAAGATTTCAAATAGAACCAACAATGATTGATCCAACTGATAAAAAAAATTCAGAAAACTCAAGATTTAGTTAAAAGAGATTAGGGTTATGAACCTGCTACATTGCTAACAAAACCTTTGCTGCATCTCTGCAATGTGTACGGCAGGTGCCTTAGCATGATACTCACACACCTTATGTCTCCGATGGTACTGCTTAGCTTCACTTAGATCAGCATCACAATTCTCCACTTGACAACAAGGTGGAATATTCGACCCTCCACCTTTGGACCTTGTACTCTTACTATACAGATCTGTTACTACCGTCTTCTTTCTACCTTCCTCCTCCTCTTCAAAATCCATTCCATCTTCATCATCCTGTTCCATCTCTTCATGATTGTTCACCACCTCTTTCTGCCTCCAAGTTCTTTTTCTCTCTGAGCTTCTTGTCTCCATGGCTTCAAGGAAGAGATCTAGAAAGAAAGGTTATAGTTTATAACTATAAAGAAAACTCAAACGTTGTAGTACTATTCATATATGAGGAAGAGAACAAGAGCATATAATGATTCTTATATAGAAATAGTAAAACATCACAAGTGTGAATAGTGTGAGGGAATGTATTAGAACCACAAGTGGTAAGGTATGGTATGGTCTCTTCACATTTCTTTGTCATGAAGTAGCTTATATCTTGTTTGAAAATAAGCTGAAAACAGCTTATGATCATGTAAAATATAAGCTCAAAAGAGTGAATTCAGTTCCAACAGACCCTAATCATGTTACTTACGCAATAACTAATACTATTACTAACATTCTAGAAACATGATAGCATAATGAGGGTGAAATCATTTGAGAGAAGAAGAAAAAACCTGCTCCTTCAGAATCAGCTCCTTGAATAAGAGTGAGTGGAACCATGAGAGATTGATCAGGTTGAGAAGAAGACACTTGAGCTGAAAAGACATCGTTTTCCAACATATACAGAGGTGAAAAACTCTCAGTCTCAGTCTCAGATCTAATCACTGAGACAACAAAAGAAAACGTTATTATGAGAATCAGCTTCATTATCATTCCTCAGAAGCTTCTTCAACTTCACTCTCTTCTTCAAACTGTGTCAAGTTTTTACTGAAAATGTATATAAAAATAATGAACAGAAAATATTGCGGAGATAACGAAATTTGAGACAATAATGGTCGCGCAAAACATTCACGGATAATTCCAATGGACTCACCAAATAACAAAGCTGCAAGTACAGCCACTGTCAAAGGTTATGAATCAATAACAACCTGCCATATATCTAAGCTAGATAGTAAAAAAAAAGCAACAATTCATGCTCTCACTGCCTTAGTAACATCATCTTAACCAAAATATTTTAGCCAGAGAATGCTACATTTAGCATGAAGCAACTGTCACGTTAGGACCACTGGTGGGGCCCACATGCCAACTTTTGCTATGGATTTAAATTCTATGGTTCTTATTGGTCCAAAAAATATCTTAATAAAATCATAATTTTAATTTGGTATATAGTGTTTAGAAGAAGAGCTAACATAATTTTGGCAAAAAGCTACACTTTTTAATTTCTTTTTTTATTAGGGAATTAGGTTATATATCCTAAAACTTATTCTGTTAATGCTACCTGCCACTAATGAAAACCGAATCAAAACTTGTCTAATTCTCATGTTAAGTGTTAATCAACACCTACTTAAACAAGAGAACAAAATAGAACTATTAAAATAATAATAACTCTTTTCACAACTTATATATCAAGATGAAAAAGTACTTCCCTTTTCACTGTTTTGGATAATGTTAAAGCTAAGATTATTATTTTTAGTTCAATCTTCACTAAGCAAAACCAAAATGAATTATGAAGAATTGAAGTAGTAGAGCATTTAATTAACAAGAAGAACAAGTAATTAGAAATGTGATGAAAATGAATTAGATTATTACCCTATTGAAGACCATGAAACTAAGGTCCAAATCAACACCACCAGCATTAACAGTTTTTGCATGACCTCCCAAGTAATCTTCCTTCTCATAGAGAACCACATTCACTCCAGCTTTGGCCAATACATAAGCTGAAACCAAACCACTAATCCCAGCACCAACCACTGCAACTCTCATTCTTCTCAATAAGAACCAAACACTGCAATAATAAAAAAACTATATAAAGGCACAAATGACACTGCCAGCACCAGTTCCATATGCAAATAAGCACCAGATGTAGTATAACACATGCCATTAATGTGAATCTCACAAGTAATATAAATTGCATACCTTCACCGAAAATACTCATTAATAGAAAGCACATTCTAATAGTTATTATATAGCAACAAATGAAGCATACCTTCATCAAATCCTCTTATCCTTGAGTCGTGCTTCTGCATCAAGCGAAGTGAACTGAAATCGTAGATTTAGCCGTATAAAAGGTAAGGTTTGCTGAGATCCTGCAAAGGCGATGATTGACAGAAAACATATTTTAGGAATTCAGAATTCTATGTTTATTCTAGTTATTTATGATACAGAAACCTTGAAGTTAAATTTTTTTCTCTTTCCTTTGTTCTTCATTTGTATTGGTTCTTTCTGTTTTTATTTTTCTATTATTTACTACCTCTTCTGGAAATTAAGGACCTTGCTTGCATAAGCAAATACAAATAGAAACACAAGAACAAAAGCAATATGAGCATGATAAGACAGAGCATCAAACATTTGTGTGAAATCACATGATGTAGCAGCCTTGGATCGATCTCGTCACTAGAAGACACTTGTGTTTCCTCTTCAGCTATCCCAGATGTAGCAGCCATTAAGAACTAACCTAACTGCGCCCTGCAGAACAATAACACTAATCATTGTACAATACTACTTTATTTCACAAATTAACCTCAACATATTATCATCATTATCGAGTTTTGTTAAATGCAGATCGCAGATAATAGCAATTTGTTCAAATTTTGCCACGCGAATAGGAAAAACATTCACAACAGAATCTATGGTAACATTCACAACAGAGGAAAATGGCAAGGATATCCCCCAAATAGAAACATGAACAAGAGTCAAGAAATAAAGTCATTCATACCTTCCTATTTGTAAGCGTTTTCCTAACAACTGATTAAAATCCCACAAGTTTAACTACAGCAATAACAAAATCAGTGAAACCCTACCGAGTTCGATAATAGAAATAGAAATCGAAAACTTCATACCAAAACTAGGAAGATCAAAAGATGAATTTACCTGAGTTGAAAGGGGGAAATACAAGCTAGGGTTCGAAGATTCGATCGGTGGTTGCAATTGCGAGAGTTCAGATCGTTGTGAGAGAATTAGAATATAGAGTTAGGGTAATTCTCTGAGTTGAAAGAGGAAATGACGAGATTCATGAGACCTTGCTCAAGAGCGATTCTCTGCGGTTTCGTTTTCAATTTCTCTCAAGATTTTATGAAGTTTCGTTTTCAATTTCTCTCAAGATCGATTTTCTAAGATAGGTATTAGCGAAGGTTGGATTTCAATTTCTGTGAGGTTTCGTTTTAGGTTAGGGTTGAGTTGAAGTATGTGTTTTAGTGTGTGATAAGGCTCTTTGGGATTAGTTAATATTGTTTTTATATGTTTTAGTGTTATACATGAAAATGAAAGCATTTATAAAATGAATAATCATCATTAAAGTAATTAGAAGGTTTTGGGTTCAGTTGCTACTTATAAAACATAAACAAGTTATTATTTAAAGTAGATTTATAAATACAAATATGTACTAAAACTGTAGTTAGACACCCACATTTTACATTTTGCCCGAATTTACACCATTTAAGTTTTGGTCATAAAATATTTTCATATATTTTATTTAAATATTAATTGAATATATTTACACCATTAGAATTTTGGTCATACAATATTTTTTAATTTTCATACTTTTTATTAAAATACATTCTTGGAAGAAATACATTAAATTTAAAAACTACCTTTCACAAAATTTTAAAAAAATTACTATTATTTTTTGAAAACATTTAAATATATTAAACTTGTTTGAAAAAAAACATTTTATTTTAAAATAAAAATATTTTACATTATTTTATAATTTAAAAAATCATAAAACATAATATAAACATAAATCTGCAAAATCTTTTCCTGCGGAATTACCTGCGGATTATGTTATTTAGTCTGGTTTTGTTCAATAAAAAATTCCGCAGCAAAATCCGCAGAAAAGGTTCCTGCGAAATTACCTGCGGATCTTTTAATATAGATTTGTTTTTTATTCAAAATATATTTTCCGCAGCAAATTCCGCAGGTATACCTGCGGAATTTTCTGCGAAATGTTAATCTACAGGAAACTTTACCTTATTTAATTATTTCCCAGGAAATTCCGCAGGTATACCTGCAGAATATTTTCCGCAGGAAATTCCGCAGGTAAATCATGTATTTCTAGTAGTGAACGGTTAAGCATTCTAAAAAAAGAAAATATTTTATAGAAAATATAATATTTTAATTTTTGAAGCATTAAATATGCAGATTATCAAGATAAATTTACTATTTTTAAAGTCTTAATCATTGCCCTAAGGGCACCGGTTAGAATTTTCCTATCGAAGAAGTAATGATTGATCATTACTAGTAGTACTATTTTATTAGTACTACCTTGTAAATTAACCATGTGACATGGGTTTACACACCCCCACATGCAAGTGAATGCCACTCATAGAAGCAAACTTTTATTTTGTCCTCGTAGAAAGTGAACAGAAACCAAAACATGTGAACAATTGTAAAGTTGTCATGCACTAAGATCATGACAATAACACAACATGATATCTTCAAACTTACTCTCTGTCTTAGCTCCATTCACAACATTTTTCAACCTTTGCTACTATTCCTTCAAACCTTAAATACACAAAACCAAACAAGAACAACCTTTGATTCAAAACCATCATGTGTAAACTATATTGTTCTTTTTTCCTATTTATCACACTATTCCTCCACCTAAACAAACCAAGCAATTCTTCACTAGAACAACTACCAACTCCACCATTACCAATTCTCCCACTCCCAACCTACTCACAGCTAAAATGGCAACAAAGGGAAATCATAATGTTCCTTCATTTCGGTGTCAACACATTCAGTGACAGTGAATGGGGTACAGGCCATGAAAATCCATCAATATTCAATCCAACTGGACTCAACACAACCCAATGGGCTAGTGTGGCTGAAGAAGCAGGAATTTCATTGATGATATTAACTGCAAAACATCATGATGGATTTTGTCTATGGCCTTCTAAGTACACCAAACATTCTGTCATTAGTAGCCCTTGGCAAAATGGTAAAGGTGATGTTGTTCAAGAGTTTGTGAATGCAGCTAGTGATAAAGGAATTGATGTTGGGATCTATCTTTCACCTTGGGATAGACATGATTCTAGATATGGTCATGATTTGCTTTACAATGAATATTACTTAGGTCAATTGCAAGAGCTTCTTAAAAAGTGAGTTCCAAATTTCTCTTATGCATATCAATCTAAATATGTATGCAGTCAAAACTGCATGCAGAACTATAGCTGGCTCGTTTTTTAACTCCACGACGAGCTAATGATAGTTTTGCACGTAGTTTTGACTGCATATCATATCATGTGGATTCATTCATTTTGGAAATTAACATTATGTTATTTATTTTTAGATATCAAAATGTGAGGGAAATTTGGTTTGATGGAGCAAAAGATCCAAAGGCGAAAAATGTGTCATACTATTTTTCAGATTGGTTTTCAATGGTGAAGGAGTTGCAAAGTTCTATCAATATTTTCTCAGATGCTGGACCTGATGTTAGATGGGTAGGAAATGAACAAGCGATGGCAGGGGACACTTGTTGGTCTACCATTAATCGAAGTTCTCTTGCAATTGGAAGTCCAGGCATAGAGCAGTAAGTGATGTTTTTTCTCTTTCTTTTTTAAGTAAAAGCGTGCAAAAAAAGTTGTTGGATTTATATTTTTCCACTTACACTGAATCTATGGTGATCAATATAGATAGAATGATAATGGTAGGGAATGTGAAGCTTCAGTGGAATTTAAAACTTTTCTTTATTGGAAAGAAACATGAGATAGTGCATGCTCTCACTCCACTCAAATAAAAAGGAAAGAGTAAAGAAATTGTATTCTTTTTGTGAGCCATACTCCTTTCACAATCAAAAGTAGGTGTACTAAATCTAAAGCAAGAATTTTGTGGTTTACCAAACTTCTTATCATAATTCATACTTCTTCTGGTCGCTATTATAACCAAATTTGACTTTTATGGTTCATTCAACAACTAATGTATCTGGTCTATATATAGATCAGATACATCCATTATTGATTGCCAATATCGTTCTACTGTGTGAAACTAATGTTGAAATCTGAATCGTCTGATCTCAATTCAACAATTATTATATATTAGAGTCAATATTTAGCGGATTATTGCTTAAAAATGCAGGTACCTGAACACTGGTGATCCAAGAGGAACCGATTGGCTACCAGCAGAATGCGATGTATCAATTCGTCCAGGATGGTTTTGGCATAAATCAGAATCACCAAAGAAACTAAGTGAGCTACTTGATATTTATTACACCTCAGTTGGTAGAAATTGCCTGTTAATTCTCAATGTACCACCTAACACAACTGGTCTTATATCCGAAAACGATGCTCATAGGTTAAAAGAATTTAGAACTGCAATCAATACAATTTTTCATAAGAACGTAGCAGAAGGTTGTTATGTTAAAGTTAGTAGCCAAAGAGGAGGAAAAGAGGGAGGGTTTGGACCAGAAAACATGTTGGATAGTGACCATTTGTGGTCATATTGGGCCCCAAGGGAATATAATAAGGAAAAGGAGGACCATTGGGTTGAAATTTGGGGCAATGATGGAGGTTTAAGGTTTAATGTGATTGGAATACAAGAAGCAATTGGTTTTGGTCAAAGGATCAAGAAGTATGAAATTTATGTGGATAGTAAATTGTTAATCAAAGGGACAACAGTTGGTTACAAGAGGCTTCATAGGCTTGATGGAGATGTTGTGCATGCTCAAGTTGTGAGGATTAGGTTCATAGAAGCTAGAGGAGTTCCTCTTATTTCTTCTATTGGTTTGTATTTTGATCCTTTTTGGCATTCAAGGTTTAATGCGACATGAAGAAGATAATCGTATAGGAAAATGTTTCATGTACACTAATTTTTTCGTACAGTGGTGCGACACTTGGTTAACTATGTGAAAAAAAATGGTTAATTCAATTGATCAGATGATTACTTCAATTCTCAGTCAAAATTGTAGTTAATTCACTATATAAGTTTACTACACTTTACAATGGAAATTGAGCTAACCATTTGTTCAACTGAGTTAGCCACGTTTTTTACACATGGTTAACCGAGTGTCCAGGTAATGTATGAAAAAGGGGTGTATGTTTATCAGTATTGAATAATATTTTCTTCGACGAGGAAAATGCTTTTGTTACGAGATAAATATGACATCAAAAACAAGAAATCTATGTGGCAAAATGTATTGAATAATAACCATTCACTTTCCCATATATGGTAAATTTGTGCCATAGTAAGGCCATTATTAATTTCTCTTAAAAGCATATACATGCAGGCCACCATCAATTTGCAGAGTGAGCATTGTTCTATATTTTACCAATTTGTTTTGGTATGCTAGTTTGAAGCTGTGGCTACCTAACAGAATTGCACAAAATATCTTCATCTGTCTGTATGCAAACTCTTTGCCAAGGCAAATTCTTGGACCCGCCTGTGTGAAGAAATTACAATGATGGTAAAGTTATATACATTAGAACTTACGATAACCGCGTACGCGATAAACGCCTAGTCAAGTTATATATCTAAATTCCAGAAAGAAACCGGTAAAACAATAATAGAATGTTTCTTACCTGGAAAGCTGTAAATTTAAAAGAGCTTTCTCTCTTTAAATTTCCATTTTCATCAAACCATCTCTCTGGCCTAAAAATCTCAGCATCTTCACCCCATAAGAATTTCATCCTTCCCATCACATATGGTTGGAATGAAACAAGATCACCTTTCCTCACATTATATCCATCCGGCCATTTGTCATCCAAAAAACAATACTTGCTTTCCTATAAACAACATCATAACATAAAATTAGTTAGAGGATCAACCACTCGTCACCGACTCAAATTCAAGTCTTTTAGTTATAAAGTGAACAACTCGGGTGTAATACCAATGGAACTGGTGGATGCAGCCTGAGTGTCTCGGTCAATGCTGCATGCAGATACTTCATCTTTTCCATGCTTTCATCGGTTACTTGAGCCGCAAGATTGTCAATAGTTGATCCATTTTCTACTTTTGTTGCCTCCCTAATCTCTTGTGCAATCTTTTCCTGCACATGAGGATTCTTGCACAGTTGGTAAAGAAACCAGGAAAGAGTGATTGCTGTTGTATCTTTTCCTGCAATGATAAAACTCAAAATAATGTCTTTAAGGTACTTTGGATCTGTCTCATTTAATTCGAGAAACCTTGACAAAATGTCTCCTTTCAATCCAAGAGAGTTATCTTGTGGATTTTGAGATTGCTCAATCTTGCTTCTGATTAATTTATACACGTATTCGTCGATCACTTTTAGGCTTTTCTTTAGTACTGCTTCCGAACCGATGTTCAAGCACCGCTGAACCTTCCAGAGAAAGTTAACATACCGAAACATGATAGCAGCACTTGCTTCATCAAAAGCTTTGGAAAATTGTGTTCCTTCTCTATATGTTCCACACATTGTGTCCAGTTCTACACCAAGGATAACTTTGAATACAGAATCTAGAGTTGACTTCATGAGCAAGTCCTGCAGCTCAATGATATTGTTTGAGATTGCTGCTTCGGACACTATCCTTGCAAGTTTGACAGCATTGGATTTGAACACTGAGCCGCTGAATTCTCTCAATAACTTAGTCGAGAATTGATAGCTTGCTGATTTCCGTTGATGTTGCCACTTCTCTCCATCCACCGTGAATATACCATCTCCCAGTAGATCTGTCAGGACATCATGGTGATACCGACCCTGCAATAGTTAAAATGTTTTGACATAAACACTGACACAACACGAAGTTAACACTTTGATATTGATAATAATTTGAAAAAGCATAATAATATGTGTCAGGGTTAGATATTTAACATGCGCCAAGTATAGTGCTAGACAGACACCAGATACGACACTGACCTTGCCGTAGTTTGAAAAGTTTGTAACCAGCATATGCTCAACATTAGCAGGATCTGAAGTGTAGACTGCACTTCTAGTGAAGCTAAGCAAGCTGTAAGTTTTTCTCCTAATTGTAAGGTCAGTCATGTACTCAAGCAGCCTATGGAAGTTGAAGAGTAGATGTATCACTGTGCCAGCAACTGGGTGATATCTTCTTTTCTTGTCCAAAAATCTACTTCCATGAATTTTGATGATATAAGTAACTAAAACAGTAGTAGCTATTAGTATTGGAAAAAGAGGTTTCAGTGCAAAGAGAAAATCAATGAATTTCATTGCTTTTGCTTGTATTTTTTTGTATGAAATATAAAATAATGTGATTCTTTTTTATACGTGCGTGATAAAAGATAAGATATTGAGCTTGACAATGATGATGATTGCATGCATTAAATTATGGAGTGAAAGATACAAAATACAGTACAATGTTCACATTTTGAAATTCATTCACCTAACAATGCTTTCCATTTTGGCTAGAGTTTTCATACAAAACGTGTATTTATAAATATACAATTGCCTAAAATTCCTTGACATTAATATAATTTTCGTACCTAAATAACCTTTTAACGTTATATGGTCACTTTCTAAGGAGTTTTAAGATAACGAGCAACCGCGATTTTTGTTTCTACCATTGTACAATTAACATATTATATTGGACTAACGTTTCTCTTCTGTTTAAATAAATAACTTATTTTATGGATGATCTTTTGATAACAAGATCAAATAAAATTAAAGTGACAAAATTCAAGACCAACATGAAGAAATGTCAGACCTAGGAGACTTGGCTTATTTTCTAGGTATTGAGTTTGTAAATACAACATTTTGTCTTCTTGTAACAGAAGAAATGTGTAAAAGATATTTTGAAGAAATTCAAGATGAGAAATAGCAATCCTGCAATTACTCCCATGGAAACGACATCCAATTGAAGGACGCAAATAATGAACTGGTGGATGGAACCTTGTAGAAGAAAAACATAGGTTCATTAAAGTACTAATGCGACATTATACCTGATATTTGTTGTGGTGTGAGCTTGGTAAGAATATTCATGGAGGAACCAAGATCATGCCATTTAATTGTATCCAAAATGATCCTCAAATACATTATAGGCTCTGCGGACTATGGAGTACTCATGCCAAATTAG
This sequence comes from Vicia villosa, assembly GCF_029867415.1. Classification (NCBI taxonomy): domain Eukaryota; kingdom Viridiplantae; phylum Streptophyta; class Magnoliopsida; order Fabales; family Fabaceae; genus Vicia; species Vicia villosa. Next base: position 90,973,961 of record NC_081180.1, on the reverse strand, counting down.
AAGAACCCGATAAGGGAGGCAAAGATTTAGATTGGGGAGGAGATCATGAATTCACGATGACACAAAAATGTAAAGCAGACTACTTGTGAAGCTCAAATAAACAAGAGATAGTATCTGTATCATGTTGTGAAGCAAAGTATGTCATAACCTCCTTCGAATCCTGGATTGAAATGCTATTGGAATTTGGAAGAGTTGAATGTTAGTGAAGTTATGAAGATCAAGTTGTTAGTTGATAACAAATCAACAACTGATCTAGTAAATTATACAATGAGCCATGGAAGGAGCAAACATATAAAAAAAAATCATTTCTTAAGAGACCAAGTTGGCAAGGAAAAGTTGAAGATTAAATACTATAAAATTGAGCTATAACTTACAGATATTTTAACCAAGCTATAAGTGCAAGTTGGCAAGGTCTCAAATGATTGATAGGGATGAAAAGATTAGTTGATCTGAATTAGAAGAAGCATTAGAAAATGTAATTCAGCTATAGTGACAGTTTGATTGTGTTACAAATAAGTGACTTGCAACACAAGCAAACTCTCACAACTTGGCAGTTTTGAAAATTAATTAGTTAGTTGGCTTTCTAAAAATATATATACTTTCTTCATTCTTTGTAAATCAATTAGATCAATTTATAAACTCTCATTTCATTTTAACCCTCTCTAATTTAATATATCCTTCTTAATGTCCATTACCTTGTCTTATGTGACAAGTTATCCCAACACCTGTCATTGTAAATCTATACCAAAAGTAGTATTTCATAAAGTGATAATTTATACACATACTGTGGCATTGTAAATCTAACAAACACATATACTATGGCGTTGTAAATCTATACATAACAATATTTCAGCCATATACAGTGGTAAATGTGTGTCATAGTAAGGCCATTATATATTTCTCTTAAGAGCATACGCATACAGGCCACCATCAATTTGCAGAGTGAGCATGGTTCTATATTTTACCAATTTCATTTGGTCTGCTAGTTTGAAGCTGTGGCTACCTAACAGAATTGCAGAAAATATTTTCATCTGTCTGTATGCAAACTCTTTGCCAAGGCAAATTCTTGGACCCGCCTGTGCAAAGAAATCACAATGGTAGTAAAGTTATAGACGTGAGTCCTTACGATAATTGCTTATGCGATAAACGCTTAGTTAAGTTATTTATATAAATTCTAGAAAGAAATTGGCAGAACAATAATAGAATGTTTCATACCTGAAAGGCAGTGAACTTGAAAGAGCTTTCTTTCTTTAAACTTCCATTTTCATCAAACCATCTCTCTGGCCTAAATTTCTCAGCATCTTCACCCCACAAGAATTTCATCCTTCCCATTACATATGGTTGGAATGAAACAAGATCACCTTTCCTCACACTATATCCATCTGGCCATTTGTCATCCGAAAAACAATACTTACTTTCCTATAAACAACACCATAACATTAAATCAGTTAGAGGATCAACCATCAACACCAACACCGATCTATGAAGTACAAACTTTGGCATGGACCACCACGACACGACAATGACACTAATTCATACAAAACTTGTAATTTGTATTTCGAAACAGATGCAATACCACTGGAAGCGCTGGATGGAGCCTGAGTGTCTCGGTCAAAGCTGCATGCAGATACTGCATCTTTTCCATGCTTTCATCGGTTACTTTAGCAGCAAGTTCATCAATGATTGATCCATTTTCTACTTTTGTCGCCTCCCTAATCTCTTGTGCAATCTTTTCCTGCACATGAGGATTCTTGCATAGTTGGTAAAGAAACCAAGAAAGAGTGATTGCTGTTGTATCTTTCCCTGCAATGATAAAACTCAAAATAATGTCTTTAAGATACTTTGGATCTGTCTCATTCAAATCGAGAAACCTTGACAAAATGTCTCCTTTCAATCCAATAGAGTTATCTTGTGGCTTTTGAGATTGCTCAATCTTGCTTCTGATTAATTTATACACGTATTCGTCAATCACTTTTAGGCTTTTCTTTAGTACTGCTTCCGAACCGATGTTCAAGAACCGCTGAACCTTCCAGAGAAAGTTAACATACCGAAACATGATAGCAGCACTTGCTTCATCAAAAGCATTGGAGAATTGTGTTCCTTCTCTATATGTTCCACACATTGTGTCGAGTTCAACACCAAGGATAACTTTGAATACAGAATCTAAAGCTGACTTCATGAACAAGTCCTGCAGCTCAATGATATTGTTTGAGATTGCTGCTTCGGACACTATCCCTGCAAGTTTGACAGCATTGGATTTGAACACCGAGCCGCTGAACTCCCTCAATAACTTAGTCGAGAATTGATAGCTTGCCGATTTTCTCTGATGTCTCCACTTCTCTCCATCTACCGTAAATATACCATCTCCCAGTAGGTCTGTCAGGACGTTGTGGTGATACCAACCCTGCAATAGATTAAAATATTTTTACACAGACATCAGACACGACCTTAAACTAAACCCTTTGATACTAATAATAATTTTAAAAATATATATATATATATATATAATAATATGTGTCAGGTGTCAAATATTTGACACGCGCCAAGTATAGTGCTACCCAGACACGACACTGACCTTGCCGTAGTTTGAGAAGTTCGTAACCAGCATATGCTCAACATTGGCAGGATCTGAAGTGTAGACTTCACTTCTAGTGAAGCTAAGCAAGCTGTAAGTTTTTCTCTTAATTGTAAGGTCAGTCATGTACTCAAGCAGCCTATGGAAGTTGAAGAGTTGGTGTATGACTGTGCCACCAACAGGGTGATATTTTCTTTTCTTGTCCAAAAATCTACATCCATGAATTTTGATTATATAAGTAACTAAAACAATAGTAGCTATTAGTATTGGAAGAAAATGAGGTTTCAGTGCAAAGAGAAAATCAGTGAATGCCATTGCTTTTGCCTTCTTTTTTTTGTTAGATTTATAAAATGATGTGATTCTTTTTTATAGGTTGCATGATTAATGGTATGATATTAAGTTTGATGATGAGATGATTGCATGCATTAAATTATGGAGTGAACGATACGAAATGGAATTTTCATATTTGGAAATTCATTCAACTAACAATGCTTTCCATTTTGGCTAGAGTTTTCATATACTAAACGTGTATTTATAATCTTGTTATAAATATACAATCGCCTAAAACTCCTTGAAATTAATATAATTTTCATATCGGACCCGACACTAGAGAGTTTAGAAAATAGATAATCGGATTTCTTGTTCTAAACATTCACGAAATTAACATACCATATTAGACTAAAGATCTCTGTTTAGATAAACAACTTATCTTGTGATTTATAATACATGTATTTATCAAAATAAATTTGAACAAATTATTTTTATAAAAAATTCATATATTTAAATTTTTTTATATGTCATAAATTATTTTTATAAGTTATTTTGAAAAACTATTAAAAATAAATTAATTTATTTTATGAAATTGAAATGTGCATTTTGATAAAATTTCCTAATCAGTATCTCTAAATTTATGTCAATAAATAAATTTAAATAAACCCAAATATTAACATAATTGCTTTATTATATAGCAGAAAGTTGAAATGAAATTGATTAGATAACAAAAGCCACCAAGCCAATTTCATTTGAAATTGGATGCCCAAGGAAATTTTAAAATATACTATTTGATTTGTAGTTTTTTTTTTAATTTTATTTTTAACTATGGTAAATTCTTTGGTACACATGAGTTTAAGTTGGATAAATTCTTTAATTATTAAAAAGATGATTATGTTTTTTAAAGCAAACTTTTCATTATTTATATTCTAGCTGAGTTCAATAATGAACCTTCATGTTTTGTGACCACTAGTTAAAAACTTGGGAAGGAAGTAAACTTTCACAGCTGAGTTAAAAAAGAACAAAAAAAATGATAAAACAAAAAAAGGATAAAAAATAAATAAAAAAGAAAAAATATTCCTTTCATCACCATTCTCATTCATATAAAAACTCTAACCATACATGGGGAAAATAGTGGTATGAATAAAAAATTAACCCTATACCTCTCTGTTTAAACTAAAATACTATACCTAAAATAAATTATGTTAATGGATTGTGGAGACACATTGAGCTCATCTCTAAACTTGAATCACAAGTTATACCTAACTAAGCATCGTGCAGTTAAAGTTCCAACATGAACAAAATGAACATCCCTGTCAGCTTCATCATATCACTCACAACCTAGAAGTACGGAGACACCAGACACGACACCGACACGTCGACACTGATAATAATTTGAAAAAATAAATAAATAGAACATAATCACAATGTCGGTGTCGTCTCAGTGTCCGACACAAACATACTATTTTTAGAGGTGTCGGTGCTACATCGCTCACAACTAAACTAGTAATCTTCATTGAAGCCTCATGCAGTTATGTTCTCATATTAAACATAAAGTAGACTTCACCATCTTTTCCCACCCCAGTTGCCACGACCTCTACCACCACCGTTCGCAAACCTATCACCTGAAAATCTACCATTCCTGCCGCCACCACCACCACTTCTCCCACCACGACCACTGCCATCTCCAAATCTGCCGCCTCTTGATTGATCTCTCTGTTGCAGACGAGGCAAAGCTTTTAACACCTCTAAACTTACATCAGAGGCATTTTTCTTACCTGAAAGACAAATATTATTGAGTTTAAGTTATTACCAAAATAAAAACGCAATGTCTAACCATAATCTTTACTAGTGATGATCCATGAAAGTTTATCTACCAGCAAGATATGTATCTAAATCTTCAGCTAGTACATCAAAAACTACACCATTTCCATCTGCAGTGATAGTAAGACCTTTCACAGCCTCAACCTTCTCTTCAGGCAAAATCCTCCTCAACATTTTGTATGCAAAACTGACAACAACCAATGAAAGAATATGTCAAACTAATTCAAAGGGTTGAAACAATTGACACTTGAATAGAATACGTAATTTCTAACCAAAGTTGTTTGTATAAAGTTCTTACGTTGGCGTAAAGATAGGTCTCCCGGTCTCAAGAAGTAATGTAACATAGTTCTCCATAGAAGTTAATAGAGATCTTTTCTTGATCTCTGTATAACCCTACACATTAGATCATAAACCTCAGATGTATTTGATACTTTTTCTTTAAGAAATAGCAAGAAAAAAAAAACGAATGGAGAAAATGAGGAAGAACATTGACTTACAACAGCCTTGGCAAGAGCCTTTGCAAGTAAATCAACGACCGATAAACCGGAGTTATTTAAAAGATCTTCAGCCGCAGACTTGAATGCAGGAATCACACTGCATTTTTGACATATTTTAAGAGCCAAACAAAGCATTACACACAATATGCAAATAAAAAACAAACCTATCAGACACTTGAGTTATCATTTCTGCAGCTTCTGCGCCAATAGCTTTGGCAATATCATTAGCCTGAGGAGCAGAAACATGTTCAAATTTAACACCCGACTCTCTCTCGATTTTAGATATATTCGACCTCCTTGGATCATAAAGCATTACAGCAACTCCAGTGTTACCTGCAAATATAAAACCAAACTGTTGTATAACCCCTATACCAGATTCCCAATGTAAAGCAAAATAAAATGAATACCTGCTCTTCCCGTGCGCCCAGAACGATGGATATAGGCTTCAACATCCCTTGGAGGTTCACACTAAACAAAGTACAATTATCAGAAAACAATGTTGAGATGAATATAGTAATGATCCATAGTATCATATGTATACGCATAAAAAGTACCTGAATAATTAACTGAACATCGTTAATATCCAGACCCCGCGCAGCCACATTAGTCGCAACTAATGTCATGAATTTCCCAGACCTAAAGGCAGACAAAGTAACCTGCAAGTTACAGGACAAAATTAAGAGAGAAGAAAATACAGGCGCCACACTCACTCTCGTAAAATAAAAAATAAAAAAAAAATAAACACATCATTTGATCAAAATTCATTAATAACTTACTTCACGTTGTGCTTGCTGTATGTCGCCGTGGAGTGCTTTTGCTCCAGGCAACAACTCTGCGAGCTGAGATGCTGATTCCTTTGTCTCCGTGAATATAATTGTTCGACCTCCACTATATCAGAACAGTATACCAAATAATGACATTTGAATTCAACCGGAAGATAGATTTATCTAATCAGAAGATAATTGAAAATTGAATCGTTAAAATCACCTGCTGTAAAAGAGAATAATGTCTGGGATAAGCTGGGACCTGGCAGAGCCGGTACAAGGAAGAATAATATGCCTAACACTGGTACTGGCCTTCATTTTTGTATCTCCAACAAGATCAGCAGTTTCCTTATCTGGCTTAAGAAATTTTTTAGCAATCTGGCAAATGTATAAATACGATAACGTCAAAAGACTCGTAATATAAAATCGAATCAGCATAAAGAAGTTATCACTTAGAAACATACATGCTTAACCCAGTCTGGCAAAGTAGCACTAAAAAGAAGCGTCTGAACTTTACCTACATTTTTAACCTTACCTGCGAAAATAAGGAATAAATTGTTCGACAGTGAGTTCAAGACACAAATTGCTGCAAATTGAGAACACAAAAAAATAGATAAATGTAAAACACACCAAGGATCAATTCAACATCTTCAAAGAAACCCATCCTCAGCATCTCATCTGCTTCATCGAGGACACGGAACTTTAGTTGGCTCAGGTCAATTTTCCCCCGCTCTAAATGATCCTACAACAGGCCATTCAACAAGGAAACAAATAAACTTTTTTTCTTCCAAATATTGTCTTGACAGACAATCTTTCTTCCAATATATACTCTTGCAAGAATTGATATTCATATCAAGAAACAAGAAAACAGCTACATAAAACCAACTAGTATTACACGATAATTACCTTTATGCGGCCCGGTGTACCAATAACAATGTCCACACCTCTCTTAAGCTTAATCTCTTGAGCTTGATAAGAAGCTCCTCCATACAAACAACAAGAAGTCAATCCCATTGCCGCACCATAAACTTCAAAATCAGCATTCACCTAATGCACAACACTCCACACACAGTAAGAGACAGAATAACATCCAGCCAGCAATGCAAACACAAGTACAAATAGTGCATGTACCTACCTGACAGGCCAATTCCCTCGTAGGTAAAAGCACAAGAACACTCGGCGGCCTCCCATCACCAGTCTTTCTCGATGCTTTTGCCGGACCGTTTGTTATAGATTCTATAATTGGCAACACAAAGGCAAGAGTTTTACCCTGCAGTTTCCCAAAAGTAGACAATTCAGATATTTATCCATTTGGATTGACTTATTTGAACTTATCTTATATCATAAAAACCTAGACACCGGAAACACGACACTGACACGTCAACACCGATAATAATTTGAAAAAAAATGAATAAATTATATGTAATCAGGTGCAACTATATGATAAGAGCTGATATTATGAGTTATTAATGAAGCTGTTTGTCAACTAACTATGTAACAACAAATAATCACATTCCTCCTAAGAAAGACTACTTAATTATGAACTTACAAATACAATACACGACAACAAAATGAACTGAATTACACACAACTTTAACACTTCTATAACAAATAAACATGAAACACTGACACAAACACGAGAGACTAATAGACAGACACACTTTCAATCTAACATGTCGCGCTACATAGATAGATAGATAAATAAAAGGAAAATAAATCGAAAAGAGAAAGACACCTGACCAGTGCGAGCTCTACCAACCAAATCAAACCCATGCAGAATGGTATCAAACGTCATTGCCTGAATAGGAAACAACGACTCGATTCCCTTTTCCTTCAACTTCTCTCTCAACGGCTCCGATATTTTAAACTTCGAAACCGCATTATGATCCTCCACCTTCTTCTCCATTACCAGAGACTCAACAGATTTCGCTTTTTTCTTCTTCCTGTTCTTCTCCTTCTCCTCTCTAGAACCTTTTGGCTCAACCAATTCTAAACTATTCTCGTTTTCATCCCCATTGGTTGTCGTCATTGTCTTAACTCTGAAGTTTTGTGTTTGTTCTTGTCGGTGTTCTACCATGAAACAGCATTTTGGTATGGAATGAAGGGATTCAAATGGGTGGCAAGATTGGATCTTTTGGTGATGTTGTTGGCAGTGATGGAATCATCTGGTTCGTGTGGAAGATGGAGAAGAAAGAGGAGTGAGCAGCGTCGAGGTTTTCGGTTGTGTGATTTGTTGATTTGGAAACTTTCTTCAAATCAATCCGATTCTCTTTTTATGCTAACTTTCTTATTCTAGAAGAAAGAAAATAGGACAAAAAGGAATTTTTAATGCAAACTATGATCATTAAATATTTATAAATGTAATTATATTTTTTTTAATGATGATATATAGAAGAAAGAAAATAGGACAAACTTAGAGAGAGAAACTTAGAGAGAGAAACTTTGGCTTCCCTAGGGTTTTTTCTTCTGGTTTTCTGAGATATGTCGGAGCTTGCACCGGTTCTTACACCGGTGCCGCCCCCTAAGCCCCCGGAGCAGGTGGAGGATAGTATGAATATTGATCAAGGAATAGAGTCAACAAGGAAGCAGAAGATGTTGATGGATTTGCAGCATCCGTCAAAGAAAAATAATACGTCATACAAAAGTGCTGTTACTGGAGAAGATGAAGGTAATGCTATTGAAGTAGAAGAGGACGAGACAAGTGATTATGGAGAAGGAGATGATTGTGATCTTGAAGGGATACAAGTTAAAGAGTGTAAGATCGGCGGGTATGATTGCCCACGAGTCATTTTATCCAAATATGAGGAGAAGAGGATTCACAGACCATGGCGACGTGGTGTAATTGTTAAACTGCTAGGGCGGAGAATCGGATATAAGGCATTAGAGACCCGACTGAAACAAATGTGGGTTAAGAGGGGCATCATCAGCATTATAGATTTAAGCCATGACTACTATTTGGTTGCCTTCACACATGAGGAAGACAAGATGGTGGTGTTAACCGAAGGCCCATGGTTTATATATGACCATTACTTGACGGTTAAGGACTGGACCCCCGATTTCCAGCCAGAGACTGATTCCATTGTTAAGGTTGCTGTGTGGATTCGAATTTCAGGGCTTCCAATTGAATATTATGATCCAAAATTTTTACATGTGATTGGTGATCTCGTAGGGCACACAGTTAAAGTTGATAAGAACACCATTCAAAGGGAAAGAGGCAAGTATGCAAGGATTTGTGTCGAAGTGGATATCACTAAACCTTTGCTTGCTATGTTTTCTATTAAAGAGAGAAGATACAAGATTGAATACGAGGGGCTGCACCTTCTGTGTCTCACATGTGGGAAATTTGGACATTATAAGGAGGGATGTCAAGTACAAATTAAAGGGAAAGGCATTATGGACAGGCAAGGAGAAGAGGGTGAAGTTAATGGGGGACTCATTAGTATGAATGAACATGTGCATGAGAGTAGAGAAAACGAAGCAGGGCCTTGGCAGGTTGTGCAGAAGCAGAGGCGTGGAAGAAAACCACCGGAAAACAAGAAAGCGCAACCGGCGGTGAAAGAGTGGGTGGCAAAAAGTGGATCCAGATTTGCATCATTAAGAGATGATGACGTGGGCGAAACTAGTGGAGTAAATAAGGATAGTATTAATGAGGCAATGATTACTAAAGAAGATATTGATACAGCATTAAAAAAGAAAGAGAAAATGGTAGACAAAACCAATGATGAGGCGTTGATTAAGTCTCTAACGGATTTGGCAGTTAATGATGATGCTTTAAAAGAAATTCAAGGGAAGGCTAGTGGGGTCACTAGGGCGGAAAAAAGTATGACGAATTCCAAGGCACGAAAGCAAAGTGGGGAGAGAAAGACAAAAAGTGGAAATAAAAATGTTATAACGCTAGCTACACGTGGAAGAAGGGGATTTAAATATAGAGCATCGGACCCTATGAAGAAAAGAATTAAAGATATTTATGCAAAGGATCAAAATATGGGTGTTCTAGAAGGAGGTAATATAAACATGCAGTCTGCTACCACAAAAAATCAGCGTGATATACTTTCAAGTGACACTGGAGACTACACAAAGGGGATTATCTTGAATGTTCATGATCGAGGTGGTGATGGGAGTGTGCAACACAAAGATGCTACTTTCATTAGTATACAACAAGCTAATAGGCCGCCGGATTTAAGTGAAGGACAGGTGGAAATTCTAAAAGATAGCATGCAAAAGAAGGAGATACTCATGAATGCTGTTAACATAGGAGAGAATACCAGCATTCAGGAGGAGATTATTACAATGGAAGAGGAAGCTCACCAAGCGACCTTTGAAGTGTGCTGACTTTGGAAGGCTGGGACATCTCTTTATTATCATTGTCCATGATGATGAAAAATAGCAATATAATAGTGTGGAATTGTAGAGGAGCAGCAGGGAAAGAATTTTTCAAATTCTGTAAATACTATATTGATATATATAAGCCTGAGATTTTTGTTTGTATGGAGACAAGGTGCGATCCAAAAAAGCTCTACCAATCATGCAAAAAGCTAGGTTTCAACACTTGTCATTCAGTAGATAATATAGGATTTGCGGGAGGTATCATTGTAGCTTGTAAAGATGATAACTTAAAGGTCCAAATGTGGAATAAGGAGGAGCATTTTATTCACCTGAAGATGCAAGATATGCATGGGAGAGAATGGATGCTAACCTTGGTGTACGCAAGCCCTTATGAGGTGAAGAGGAAGAGTCTGTGGGAGCATTTGAGACAGTTTGCTGATTCCATAAATCTCCCTTGGCTTGTAGCAGGAGATTTTAATGAGATTGCCTTCTCTAATGAAAAGAAAGGAGGTGCTATAGCTTCAGGAAGAAAATGTAAGATCTTTCGAGATAACATGGAAAAATGTAAGTTACTTGATCTTGTAGCTAGTGGTCCGTTTTTCACGTGGAGGGGCCCTATTTATCATGGGGGGCAACGTATATATGAAAGATTGGACCGAGCAATAAGTAATGAAGAATGGAGATTGATGTACTCAGAAGCCCATGCTAAAGTTCTTCCTAAAGTGGATTTCTCTGATCATCATCCCATAATGACTTCTCTAATGTGCAATAAGAGTGAGAGGGGCCCTAAACCCTTTCGCTTTGAAAGTGCATGGATGGTGGACGAAAATTATAATGAAAGACTTAGAGGGTTTTGGAGGACAGATGATAATCTTGTGGTGAATCTTAAAAGAATAGAATCTGATGCCACATAATGGAGGTGCTGCACGCTGCTCCATGTGCAAAGAGAGAAGAAGAGAATAATGGCAAGACTTCAAGGTATCCAAAAAGCTATTCAACTTAAACATCGTGTGCAGGGGTTGATAAGTTTGGAGAGAAATTTGCAGAACAATCTCAATAATCTTTTGAAGAAAGAGGAGCTTATGTGGTTTCAACGTGCGCGTACTAAGTGGCTCGTTGACGGAGATCGTAATACAAAATACTACCATCTCAAAACTGTTACGAGGAGACGGAGAAACAGAATTGTAATGCTCAAAGATGAGGGTGGAAGATGGGTAGAAGAGGAAGAGAATCTAAAGGGGTTGGTTAATGAGTTTTATAAAAAACTTTTTAACACTAGGGATAGATGGAACAATTGGTTTCCAACTAAAATTACATTCCCAAAGCTGCATCTGGATGATATCACGAGGCTTGCTGCCGATTTGAATATTGAGGAGATCAGAAAAGCGGTGTTTGACATGAAACCTTGGAAGGCTCCGGGTCCTGACGGATTTCCAGTCGGTTTCTACCAAAAGGCGAGGGACGTGGTAGGTGATAACGTGACTAAGTATATTCAAAGAATATGGGAACATCCGGGAGAGATAATCAATATTAATCAAACTGATATCTGCTTGATTCCGAAAGTGGATAACCCGATAATGGTTTCTCAGTTTAGGCCCATCTCTTTATGTAATGCCATCTATAAGGTGGTTAGCAAGATTGTTGTGGGACGTCTCAAGAGTTACATGGATAAACTGGTCTCTCCTTTTCAAACTGGTTTTGTGCCAGGCAGGTTGATTCATGAAAACATTATAATAGCTAAAGAAGCAATGCATTCTATGGAAAGAACAAGAGGCAAGACAGAATACTTTGCTATTAAAGTTGATTTGTCGAAAGCTTACGATAAATTAAGCTGTGAGTTCATTTGGCGTACGTTGCAAGAGATTAATATTCCTGATAAGCTGATGAATGTAATAATGAACTCAGTCACGAGTGTTGAAACAAACGTTAACTGGAACGGTAATAGGAATGCTTTCTTCCGTCCCAAACGAGGTATCCGGCAGGGTGATCCGATTTCTCCATACTTGTTTGTGCTGTGCATGGACAAGCTGTCCCATTTAATAGAAGAAGCTGTTGATAATAAGAGGTGGAAAGGTATAAAACTAGGGAAAAATGGTATAACGATTTCACACTTAATGTTTGCCGATGATCTGTTACTCTTCGGAGAAGCTTCAGAGATGCAAATGAATACTGTTATGGAGACTCTCAACATGTTCTGTAGAATGTCGGGGCAAGAGGTTAGTCAGGAGAAAACCAGTATCCTGTTTTCAAACAATGTGGCCAGAAGTTTACAAACAAAATTGCTGCACATTTCAAAATACAGGCAGACTAAAAGTTTTGGGAAATATCTAGGAGTTCCCTTAAGTGGGAAGAGGCTTAAGAGACATGACTTTCAATATATTATAGACCAAGTAGCCTCTAAATTAAATGGGTGGAAAAAGAACATCTTATCATTGGCAGGAAGAATTACTTTAGCAAAAAGTGTGATAGAAGCTATTCCCCTCTATCCCATGATGACTAACAAGCTGCCAGTCGCTTGCGTCGACGAAATTCAAAGGCTCCAGCGTAAGTTTGTCTGGGGTGAAGCTGATGACCAAAAACGTTTGCATGCTGTTGCATGGGACACGGTAACGAAACCTAAACAGTATGGCGGTGTTGGCCTTAGGGATCTTAAAGTCTTGAATGATGTGTGCTTAATGAAGCTTGGGTGGAAAATGTATAATAATTCGAATGGGCTTTGGTGTTCTGTGCTGAAGAATAAATACCAAGTTAGAGAAGCTGCGGATTGCATGGTCACTCGAGCTACTGATTCTAGACTATGGAAAGACATTGCAACTGTGATTCCAACTATGATAGATACTGGCATGTGGGCTATCGGAGATGGGAAAACAATTAGTGCTTGGGAAGACAATTGGCTAGGGCATGATTATGGGTTGGAAAACTATAATGTTCAGATTCCAGAAAATCTTAAGGGAGCCAAAGTTTGTGAGCTTATAGATGAGCGTGGTGAGTGGAACTTTCAGATACTCCAAGACTGGCTTCCTGAGCAGTGGTTGGATGAAATGCGATCGTGTGTGCCTCCTCAGTTGGGGGATATTTCTGACGTGTTCTATTTTGCAGGTACAAGTTCCGGAAAATTCTCGGTGAAAGCAATGGTTCATGAGGTTGAAGGTTTCAATCTTGCTAATGAAGATTTGGAGTGGAAGATGATATGGAAGATAGCGATACCGGAGAGGTGTAAAACATTCATATGGTTACTTAAACATGATAGAATTCTTACAAACCTGAGTAAGAATAGGAAAGGTCTTGGCAGTGCTGGATGCAAGTTATGCGGGTACGTGTGCGAATCAACCATGCATGCGATGCGTGATTGCAGTAAATGTCTTCAAGTGTGGAAGAGCATTGTGCCGAGTGATATGATGGTTGAGTTCTTTTCCGCTAATCTTCAGCAATGGATTAGTCTTAACCTTAATTATTGTGGTACTGGCAGTGAGGGATGGAGGAGTTTATGGGCCACCGCCTGTCATGCGTTATGGAGTTGGCGAAACCTGGAAGAACATAATGATGACTACTCAAGACCGCATGATCTAATGTTGCATATTTTGAAACGGTGAGAAAACTATAATAATGCAATTCGGCTATCTCATAATGTGAGAGATATTAATAATGTCTCTTGCCTAGGATGGAAACCTCCGGTGCCGAGTATGTTTAAACTTAACACTGATGGAGCGAGTAAAGGAAACAATACAGCAGGGTGTGGGGGAATTATCAGAGATTCTCAAGGGAGATGGAGAGGTGGTTTCGCAAAATTTTTAGGTAATTGCAGTGCGTTGTTAGCTGAATTTTGGGGCGTTCTGGAGGGTTTGAAATTAACTGACATTTTGGGTATTAAGAGGGTGGAGCTTAATGTGGATTCTCTGTTGGTGGTGAACGCACTAGAAACAGGCAAGACTGGGGATGTGGAGTGTACTACCATCCTAAGAAAGGTGAAGGATATTATGGAGAAGCATGAGGTTGTCATAGTATCTCATGTTTATAGAGAATCAAATTGGTGTGCGGATAAGTTAGCTACGCATGGATGCATGATTAGAGATTTCGTCACGTATGAGGAAGCTCCAGATTTTATGCAGCCTTTTTTGGATGCAGATGTGAACGGGGGTCTTGTCCCTATGATTGATACTTTGTAGTTGTTTTTCTTTTTTTCGGGTTTAGGCCCTCCCTTTAAGCAAAAAAAAAAAGGACAAAAAGGATTTTTTTTTTTGAATAATCTAGGGTGTGTTTGTTTGATGGATTAAATTTACAATTCTGGGAATGTTATTCCTAGGAATGCTAATCCTTGGAAAATAGTTCCCATCAATTTGTTTGGCAAGTTATTTAGGTTCCTAGGTATATTTTAAAATTTTATTTTGTTTATAGTTTTAAATTATTAAAAAATTAATATTAAAATATGAAAATAATATGTAAATGAGTAGTTATAGGTGGTTACTTTTTATTCCCATGGGAATGTTAGATTCTCACTCATTAACCTGGGAATAAATCCTTAAAATTTTATGAGTAAATTTTATTCCAAAGAATAAAAAGTGCCTAGGAATAATTTATTAAAACTTCAAACAAACATGGGAATATGAGATTCCCAATCTCACATTCCCATGAATCATATTTAAATCCATGAAACAAACACCCCCTAGTATTGAAAAAAATACACAACCACAGAAAAAATATGCTCTAAAATTAATATAGAGGAGTCAAGTGAGATGGCGACACCACTTGAATATTGGTCTAAGGCACCATCTCACATGGCGTATGGAAAATACTTAGATGGACAGAGCTGTAACACCTGGATTTACACACAGCCAATCACATTTTTTATTAATTAAATAATAAAAATAAAATTATCTCTCTCCACCATTATCACAACCACCCTTCATGTTGGCAATTAAAAACGAAATTAAATTTTAAATAAATTTAAATTCTCTCTCTTCTTATTGGTTGTTCCTAAATATATGGATTTAGGTTCGTGTCCATGCAAGAATTGCTCCATGGCGTATACACTTCCTTCAAGCCATGTGAGATGGCGCCTACTCTTTAATTGTGGGAAGAGGCGCCATTTGAGTTGGCTTGTACATGCAATCGTGTTTTCTATAAATAAAACACATATTTCTCCAACATTCTTCACACTTTCTCACAAACATTCTTCACACTTTCCCACATTCTCTTCTCATTTTCTCTCTGTATTTTTTTTTGCGTCATGACATCTCCCTTGATTTTTATGAGAGATGGGTACGTTATTTTCTCGACCACCAAACCTCCGATAAAAATGAAATTTTGGCACATTCATTCCATGGAGAGTTTGAAGAGAGAAATGATGTGATGGTTAGACGGAGACATCGAAGATGGTGAACAGATTAGAAGGATCCAGAGAAAAAGAACAGTCACCTCACTTGGAACTGGAAAACCTCGTAGCTGGTTGGAGGAAGTCAAAATAGACAGAGATGTAATCTCGATGATGCACGAATCTGATGAAATCATTTTAACAGTTGTAATTTCTTAGCTATGTTGTTGCGTTGTTAATGTTATTTTTATGTGGCGTATGTGTTGTTGGTTTATTTGGTGTTTGTGTTGTTATTTTAGTCTTTATGGCATTTAATGTCTTGTTTGTATTTGGTATGTTGTAACAAATGTTCGTAATAAAAAACATTTCGTTTAGATAATACAAAAGTGTATATATTGGGAATACAATTTTTATGTTGTTGAGCTAGTAGCACAAGTGGGACAATTTTTTGGGTTGAGTTCGGCCTTACAGCATAAACCACACTCTCTTTCTAGCTTGTCAAAGAAGTCCAATTAAGTTGTGATACACTTGCACTAGCAGGATTATTGTATGCACTCTCAATAGAAGCTTGTCTTTCGGAGATCAAGCATAGACCAGGTTGCGGAGCCACGTGTGTTTAGAGATTCTTGAGAAAGAAACTTCAACCACCACCAGTCTCTCCCTCGACAAGAGAAAATGCACTTGGAAAAATATTATTATTGTCATCTTGTGCAACTTCCATGAGTAGCGTGCCTTTGTATTTACCGAACAACCACGTTCCATCTATCTGAATAATAGGTTTGCAAGATGCAAATCCTGTAATGCAAGGTTGAAAAGCCCATAACAATCGACTGAATATTCCATTTCCGTTGACATATGTACCATTTGGGGCATATGAAGGCAATGTTTCCATAATATAAATTGTTCTAGGAGCATATGTGCGAAGCGCATGCAAAGTAAGTCTATAGCGTAAATAATTTATTATTTCTTTCTTCGTTAAATAGATGCACATAATTTTTTCCATTCCTTTAGGTATTGTGTAACGGGTATGGATTTCAGCAAGAATCCAAGATGTAATGTGTCTCTATATCGTAATCTTTTGGATCACCTTGGCACGGATGATGTACGCGTTAACTCTAAACTTTTCTTCTTTTAATTTAGGCATTTTTTAAGTTATCATTATTCTAATTTAATTTTATCCACAGTTTATCTGGAGACCATATTTGGGTTTGGACCATGGAGCCAGCCCCGAGGATGCATTAGTTTGGACTGCAACTACTGCAATCATACAACTCAACATCGTGGAGATACACCAAAGCGACCGTGTGAAGGTGCAGTTCGGAATGCATCAAGAAATATCGTGTGCTCCAACTTGTTTAGAACCTTGTCATCTCAAAAGGGTCGACGACCAATGAGGTATTAATTAGAAAGAATTCACTCCGGAATGGTGTAAGATGTGGCATAGGCGTTACCGATATGTCTTACAATTCCATGTTTTCTTCACCCAGAATAAAATGCGACACACAAACCATTATATTAATTGGTACAGATCGATTACTAACCCTAAAATGTTTGTGTCTGGCCCGATGTATTTGATCGACCCACGCACACAATGGGCACAATCCTCAAATCCCAAACAACACTACCAACAATCATATACCACCCAACAACAACCCCAACAACAAACACAACACACATCAACCTCCCACCAAACACCACGACGATACAGATCCACAAACACCCAACCCCAATCACAACCTCAATACTAATACACTCATATGCCTCACACCCAACTCCAATCACAATCTCAATACCAATACACCCATATGTCTCACTCAATCACAGTACCAAGAATACATATGTCATCCCGATGTGGGCCCCTCATCATCTCACCTTAGCCTAGACATTGGCCTACCTGAAGAATATTCCCCAACGAACCCAAGTTACGATCAGCAACCTCAATACTAATACACCCAACAATCAAAGTACCAAACTCCACAAGATTCATTTTCTTTGCACTTCCGTTATTCATTCGATCTAGGTCTAAAATAGGTGTTTTGGGTTTTTGGCTTAGGGAGAAAGCAAACCTAAAACTATAAATAGAGGGAGTAACCCCTATTTTATATAACAACTTGTATTCACAGAATTTGCAGTTGCAAGTGAATAAAGAGATTTTCCACAGTTTGTGGGCAAAGAGAAACTCTGCATAAAATCATCATCTTCCTCCTTTTATTTTCGCAAACCCTAATTCACCTTTTTCCCAAATTTCCTTTTTCGTTCATTGTCATTGTGTAGTAATAAAAAAGTACTCAAAGATTTGAGTTTAATTTCAACATCTGATGTCAGAGAACCCACACATGAATTACAATTTAACAAAGGGAGCTTGGAAAGGAAAAAGGCAAGAAAAAAAAATGTCTTGGGGAAACTCATAATCATCATCATCATCATCCATATATTAAGGTGATTTTCCCTTCCTCATGCATTAGATAATGATTATGCAATTAGAATTTTGGGATTTTAATTTAAGAAGATTATAATATGATGCATGCATAATATTCTTAGGAATCTACATTGTTTCATCCTATATTTATATATATGCATTTGCTTGAATATGTTTAGTAATTTAGGATTGTAGTGTTGTGTGAATGGTAGTCTCCTACTGCAAATTGTGTTGATTGTGTGTTGGATTGAGAAATGTATGAGTAGAATCAATTAAATAAGTGAATAAGAGAAGTAAAGAAAGTATAACTTAGCAATATAATTTAGCAACTCATTATTTCGACACCTTGTCAGCGTTTTACTCATAACTCCTGATACAAAGATCATTTAGGAATGAAACTTAAACTATTAAATAATAGATTTGTTATGAAACTTCGAGTTTTGTTTCTATATCAATCGGTTGGTTAAACCTTATAATAAAAATTATATTTTTAATTTAGTCATTCTAAGCTTTCTAGAGAATGTTTGTTTCCTTAAATTAGATTTTGTTTGATATTTTAATTAAATTGTCGAAGTTATAGTTTGAATAATGAGAAATAGGTTTATGAGTCTATTTAGGTAGAATTGTATGTACATAAGATTTTTGATAAATTCATCATGATAGAATTGTTTGAATGACCAGTATGTATGAGTAAATACGAGAAATGATTATTTTTATAGTTTAAAGGTACCAGGTATGAATTTAAGAATGAAATAGATTGTTACTTCTCACTATGGATGAAGATGGATGAGGATGAAGCTGACAACATGTAACTCAATAAAAATTGTTTTTTATTATGAATTTTTTTGAATCTTAATCCTCTTATAATACTCCGTCTTTATTATAAGAGAAAGTTGACTTTTTAATTTATTCAATAATTAATGTGTCTAGTCTATATATAAATCAAATACATTAATTATTCTATTAATCTAAATAGTGAATTTCCTCTTATAACAAGGAATAGACGGAGTATAATATAGATAAATATAGTTATCATTTATATGTATTTGGCTTCTTGAAAGCATAAGTAATGATCCTCAATCTTCATGTAGTGTCCGTTACGAAAATGATTGTGTTTAGTTGTGCCATAATTTATCAAGGTGTCCAATTCGCAACCCCAACCTTAAACTACATAATTTGATCATAAAACAAAGAAGAATTTGAAAAGAAACTAGAAAGCCACATAATTAACTAATGAACCCACCTGGCCAAGGGTCTTCCACATCTCCCCTCTCAACCAGCTACTTATACATACAATACTTGATTACAAAGTTTCATGGCTACAAGTATAAAGAAATGTAGGGAATAAAAGTACATTTCGAAGACCGGAGAGAGTACTTAACTGCGTAGTTTCATGGCTACATCTAAAGGAAACATAAGCGATGAAAAGGACATAAACTTACAGCCAGAAACTTAGAACAACTCCTAGAATAACTAACAGTAGCCATTTCCGATTAGGTACTTTGTATGAAGAAGCGGCATCGCTGCATAAATTAAACCCGTACCATGTATCTCTGGGAATGAAAGTGTTGTAATAGAAAGTAACTGGACCGCCACTATTACCATTGATTTTCACCGTGTCGGGTTTCCAACCATCTGAGCCAGATCTATAGAGGTACACATAGCATATCTGATAGGCGCATGGACCATTTATCTGAAACGTATCGGACGAACAGCTCTCAAATGTACCAGAAGATGGATCATCTAGTCTTGGTGCATTTATCTGATAGTATGTGAAAGAGGAACAAATGAATTTTCAATGATTTCAAAATAAAGCTCCCTCAGTTAAACAAGATTAATAAACCAAATGAGGATTCTTTTATGGTCAGATTCTACTTTGAGTCTATTTGATGCAATTTACATACACACATTCAAAATCTATCGATCTGTTCAGCGAATTTTCCGTACTCTTCAATCAGCCTAGACCTTTTATACAATTATCTTCATAGATTGAGAGTCGATAAGCCTTACCATATTGAGAGAAAATAAACTCTCGCATTGAATAAAAATAGAGCATGAGATGAGTTTGAGTATCACCCCTCATCTTACAACATGATTTTGCAAAGTTGAGTCAGACTCAATATAAAAAAAATTAACAAATGAATGTACAAATCCATGGATATTTGAGAGTCTTAGGATTTTTTTTTTACATTAGATCTACCTCATCCTTAAAATGAACGTGTTCTATAAACCAACTTGGTTTTGTTTCAATAACCTCCTCACCTCCAGCATTAATATGGTAAACACTTTCATACCATATTAAATTTTAGTTTAACTGATCTGTTCTAGACCGGCCAAAGGGCCAATAAGAGAAAGCCCCGTGTTTGATCCAGGTCTTGGACATCTCAACCAACTCTCGTATATAAGGTATCCAACGTAAAAAAAAAATGCACGATTCAAATCCCTTTCTCACTCTCACATTATCATTCATTTTCTCTCACTGACTTAGGTGTCTGAGTGTTAACCATGCAAGTCAGTCCATTCTCCGCTGCACCGGAAGCACAACTCCGCCACAACAAGACAGTATCTCATCATTCACCGATAATTCCTAGTTCTGAACCGATCACAATCATTACAAGATTAACTTGTAACTCAGCATGTCATTCTCTATAAAATCTTTCTTATTAGAGATTTGAGGTTTTCCCAAATAGATAGATCCATTACTCTACATACATAGTCCCCATTCTAATCCTCAGCAAAATACTAACTAACCTACAAATTCAGTTGATGTTATCTATCAAGTTTAACTAACCATCTGATATCAAAAACAAATAAACAACTTTCAATCCTTAATTACAAACTCTTCCAACAGAGAAAAAAAAATAGAAAGAGAAATTAAACAAAAACCTGGTTTCCATAAGCATCACCAAAAGAAATACTGATTTGATCCCTCGTATACCTAGTAGACGAACAACTAGTAGATATAACCACAAAGTAAGAACAACTTGCCTCATTCTTCATCTACCAATAAAACAAAAAACTTCCTCTAAATATTATTCATAAAAGAGTAGAAAATGAAATAACCAATTAGGGTTTATAATTCTGTTTACCTTAATATAACTGAAATTGAAGGATTCATGAGCATGAGGCAATAGTGAAACAGATTGAGACTCTGACACTGAGACTGAGAGGGTCAAACAAAAGGCCAAAGAGACCACAACAAGAAGAAGAACCTCTTTCATCCAAAAGAATGAAAATTGTGTTGTGAATTTGAATGGGTTTCGATGACTTCGCGTGATATAGAAGAAGAAGAAGAAGGAGAAGAATCCACAATGAAGGAAGATGGCTAATTTGTCTTTTATTGTTAGAGCAGAAGGAAATAGGTTCTCTATTATTTCATATCACATTACATTACATTATATAGTTTTTGTATTATACACTTTTATTTCTAACACCTTCCCTTAATACAAAACTATTACAATGATAAAACACCTATCATCTTCCTCAACTCTTTGAATCTTTCACTCTTCAAAGGCTTGGTAAGAATGTCTGCCAGCTGCACCTCCGTTCTACAGTGATGTAGTTTGATCCTTCCCTTGCTCACTTGATCTCTAAGGAAGTGGAACTTAGTGTCAATATGTTTACTCCTGCCATGAGATACAGGATTCTTGGCCAGGTCAATAGCTGATTTGCTGTCTACTAACAATTCCACTGCTTCTTCATTTCTGATTTCCAATTCTTTGAGTAGTGTTGACAACCATAAGGCTTGACAAGCAGCTGAGCAGGCTGCTATATATTCAGCCTCACAAGTTGACAGTGCCACTACACTTTGCTTCTTGGAACTCCATGATATAGGGGAACCTGCAAACAGAAACACTTGCCCCATGGTACTTCTTCTATCTATCAAGTCACCACACCAGTCCGAGTCAGAGTAGGCTACAAGTTGTAGACTACAATTCTCAGCATTGTAACAAGGAAATAGAATGCCATGGTTTAAGGTTCCTCTTAGGTACCTCATAATTCTCTTGGCTGCAGTCATGTGTGAGTGTCTAGGATCACTCATAAACCTGCTAACCAAACCCACACTAAATGTTATTTCAGGTCTGCTGTGACATATATACCTCAGGCTGCCAACTATTTGCCTGAACATAGTCCCATCAGTATGTCCTTCATCTTCATCTTTGATCAACTTCACATTCAGCTCAGTAGGTGTTTCTACTGGTTTGCATCCCATCATCTTGAATTTCTTCAAGACATCTGACATATACTTCTTCTGATGCATGAAAATTCCATTTTCTGAGTACACAAATTCAAAACCCAGGAAGTATGATAAGGTACCCAGATCAGTCATCTCGAATTCACCTTTCAGTCTTTTTTTGATCAATTCCATAGCATTTGTACAGCTGCCCGTGATGACCAGATCATCTACATATAAGCACAGGATCACCAATTCCTTTTCATCTATTTTCTGGACATAAACACCATGTTCTGTTGAGCATTTCCTAAACCCAAGGGTGTTTAGGAATGAATCTATCCTTCTATTCCAGGCTCTAGGTGCCTGTTTCAACCCATAAAGGGCCTTCCTAAGCTTCAGTACCTTTTCCTCTTTTCCTTTGCTTATGAAGCCTGGAGGCTGAAGTACATACACTTCTTCATCGAGTGGTCCATTTAGGAAGGCTGACTTGACATCCAATTGCCATAGTTTCCAATTTCTCCAGCTGGCTATTGCAACTATTAATCTCACAGTTTCCATCCTAGCTACTGGAGCAAATATTTCACCATAATCTAAGCCTTCCTGTTGCATGAAGCCTTTAGCCACAAGTCTGGCCTTGTGCTTGGCTATTGTTCCATCAGGCTTGAGTTTAGTCTTAAACACCCATTTAACAGCAATTGGTCTTTTGTCTGGAGGAGGACTTACCATCTCCCATGTATTATTCCTTTCGATGCTCTTCAATTCTTCTTCCATAGCTAATCTCCATGCTTTCTTTGACATAGCTTCTTCTAATGAGATGGGTTCTACATCTGCCATGAGAGCCATATGTTGCACAATGTCCCCTTCTTGTGAGATGTTGTCATCAGCATAGACTTGATAATCATTGAGTCTTGGTGGTGCTTGTCTAGTTCGGACAGGTCTGTCCATAACTCTTGATGCCTCATCATCTCTTGCTGTAACTTGTTCATCTAAGCCATCTTCAGTATTTTCCCATACAAATTGAGTAGAAGATATTTCCTTGTCTTTTGCTGTGAAGCCTTCCCATGAACTTGCCTCATCAAACTGTACATCCCTGCTGAAGATAACTTGTTGATTTTCTGGATTGTAAAGTTTGTAGGAGCCAGTTGAGTTGTATCCCACAAAAATCATCTTTTCACTCTTATCATCCAGTTTTCTTCTTCTTTGGTCAGGTACATGTCTATAGCAAACAGACCCAAAAATCCTGAAGTGCTTCACTGAAGGCTTGCTTCCAGACCATGCTTCTTCAGGAACCATAGTTCCAAGTCTCTTGGTAGGGCATCTGTTTAGTACATGTACTGCTGTCATAGCTGCCTCACCCCAAAAGCTGTGAGGTAAATTCTTTTCCTTGATCATGCTTCTAACCATATTCATAATAGTTCTGTTTCTTCTTTCTACAGTGCCATTATGCTGTGGTGTATAGGGTGCAGTAACTTCATGCACAATGCCCTGATCTTTACAGAATTTTTCAAATTCGCCCGATGTGAACTCACCTCCACCATCTGTTCTTAGGATCTTAATGTGCTTGCTAGATTGCTTCTCAACCAAAGCCTTGAAATCTTTGAATGTTTTGCACACATCACTCTTGGCCTTAATCAGATAAATCCACAGTTTTCTGCTCAAATCATCGACAAACGATACAAAGTATCTACTGCCTCCTAGTGATGGTGTATCAAATGGACCACAGACATCAGAGTAGACTACACTTAACAATTCACTAGCTTTGGATGCAGTGTAGTTACTGAATGAATTTCTAGATTGTTTGCTTATTAAGCACTTGTCACAAACTTTGTTAGGAGTTTCAACTAAAGGGAGCCCTGTCACCATCCCTTTTGACCACAATTGTCTCATGTCTCTAAAATTCAAGTGCCCTAACCTAAGGTGCCATAACCATGAATCATCTTTTAATGTTTCAGCAGAAAAGCATTGTGACTCAATAGTGTTTAAGCTTACCTTGAAGGTTCTGTTATTGGCCAGTGGTGCTCTCATTATCAATGCTCCATCTTTGTCATGAATCCTCAGAAAATTCTTGCTTGTGGAAGCTGCAAAACCCTTCTCCAGAAGCTGGCCCAGGCTTATCAAGTTTGTTGTCATCCCAGGAACATATAGCACATTGGTGAGGATGACTTGTCTTCCATCTTCTCGATTTACAATGACACTTCCAGTTCCTTCAGCTTGTGTGGTCCTATTATCAGCAAACTTCACCATACTTTTCTTTTCAGCATTAAAATTGACTAGCCAATTTCGATGCCCAGTCATATGGTTGGAGCACCCTGAGTCTATGTACCAGACTTCATTGTTCTGTGTGTTTGGATTGGTGATCATCATCAACATCAAAGGTTGATCTTCTGCACCTGTTTCGTCTTCTTCTTTGGCCATATGAGCTTGATGTTCCTTCTGATTTGCCGAAGCTGTGCATTCATTAGAAAAGTGACCAATCCGATTACAGTTGAAACACTTGAGTCTCTTTCTATCGATTTTCTTCCTTCCACCTCGCCAATTTGTTGCTCCTCCCCTTCGATTTGAAATTCCTGAGTGATCTTGATCATTCTTTTCTTGCTCTTGATTCTGAGGATTTCTCCCAGATGTATTTCTGGAATCTCTTCCGCGACCCCTTCCTCTCGATCCCGATTTAGAGTTGAATCCACCTCTTCTTGATATGTATGCTTGCAAGACTTGATTATCACTGACCTTTTCTGTGCTCCTTTCAGTGATTCTTTGTTCGTGTGCTTCGAGAGAACCTTGTAGTTCTTCAACCTTCATTTCATCGATCTTCTTGGATTCTTCAATTGCCACAACGATGTGATCAAATTTGGGGGTTAGGGTTTGTAGGATTTTGCCGACTATTGCTTTGTCTTCGATCTCCTCACCGCAGTTCTTCATGGCATTTCTGTGTGTGATGATTCGATTGAAGAAATCTGCTATCTTTTCACTTTCTTCCATTTGCATCAATTCATATTGACGCCTCATCGTCTGCAATCGCACCTTCTTCAATTTCTCTGCCCCTTCGTTGCACTTTACCAAGATCTTCCACGCTTCTTGTGAAGTTGCAGCTCCTGCAATCTTCTCAAAGTGTGCTTCATCAACACACTGATGGATCAGGACCATTGCTTTGCAATCTTTCTTCTTGTTTTCTCTATGAAGCGTTTTCTGTGCATCTGTTGCATTTGCTGGAAGGGTTGGATAGCCGTCTTCAACGATTTCTGTGATTTCTTGGTACCCCATTATCGCCTTCATCTGCACTCTCCATCGATCCCAATTCTTTCCGGTGAGTACAGGAAGATTCGTTGTGAAGTTTGCTCCAGTTTGCACCATCATGCGTGTTTCTTCTTTTTTTTCTTTTGTGCGTTTTTGGATCAGAACCAGGCTCTGATACCAGTTGTTAGAGCAGAAGGAAATAGGTTCTCTATTATTTCATATCACATTACATTACATTATATAGTTTTTGTTAGAGCAGAAGGAAATAGGTTCTCTATTATTTCATATCACATTACATTACATTATATAGTTTTTGTATTATACACTTTTATTTCTAACATTTATCACGTATTGACAATTTTCTTACGATGATTTTTTGACGGGTAAAAGTACTTTTAGAAGCGATGATTTTAATGCTTTTATTAAATTATAATTGATTTTTCAATTAGAATTGATTTTACTAGAATTTAGAATTTGTAGTTTTTCTTCCATAATTAATTTAAGATGGTTTTATATTAAAATTTATTATTTAACTCAATTTTAAAGGAGTAAAAAAAAGCTAAAAATTTTGTCCAAAATATGCAGAAATAAAAAAAAAATCATTTTGCAATTAAAAGCCAAGGTGCCTAATCTAGATAGTTTGAAAGAATTCAAGACCAAGCTATCTCTTAATTATCGAAATACTTTTGTTGGCAATTATGGAAAGAAACTCAGTCTTCTGACTATTGAAGTGCAGACAAAAGTAACCATTGCTTTGGCTTAATTCTATTATCCTCCACTCAGAAGTTTCATGTTTCAAAACTTCCTCTAGTTGACACCTACATTGGAGGAGTTTGAGAAGATATTGGAGTTTCCTCTAAAAAGAAAAAGGTCCTTATAAGAAAGTTAGACTCATTCCCAAAATTTAAGACCTTGCTAGAGCCTTGAAAATCAATGTTCTAGATATGATCGCCAATTGGAAAATGAAAGGGGATTTCGCAGGTTTTTGGAGAGGATACTTAGAAGGAAAGGCATGAGAGTTGGCAACATCGCAAGAGTAGGATGCCTTTGGTGATATGCTAGCTCTTCCAATCTACGGTTTGATACTCTTTCTGACTTATGAGAACTTAATTGACTATGGTGTTGTGCGTGTATTTTGGGCCGTTCTAAAAGAAGGTGAAAATCCTGTCCTCGTACTCTTAGCAGATGTGTTCCATACACTTCATTTGTGCCATGAGAAAAAAATGGTACAATCATATGTTGTCTCCCTTTGCTCTACACCTGGCTAACTTCCCACATATTCAAAACAGACCATTGGATTAAAGTGAAAACCATTGATGAGTGAGCCCAAACCTTGGTCTCACTAAATGAAAAATCTATCTATTGGTATGCGAGGAAGCTTAATGTAGAGGAAATTAGCTTTAGTTGTGGAGAGTTCCCAAATGTAAATCTGATAGGATCCAAGGGTTGCATCACCTATAACCCAACTTTGGCTCTAAGGCAACTAGGATAATCCTATGATAGATAAGCCTAATGATGAAGGTTTGATATTGCACGACATTGGTTGCAAGCTAATCTCAATCGAGTCCCATATGAAAGAAATGAGTTGAAGTGGAACCTTGACCAAAAGGGAAAACAACTCGATAAAAGTGAAGAGATTGAAAAGGTTAAAAGGGGAAAAGAAAGCCGGTAGGAGAATGCCTAGAAGGAGCTGGTTTTGATCTTGATTTCCATAGTCAACATCTAGAGGAAGCTCGGAAGCAAAATCATGAATGGAAAGATCTATTGGACAAACCTTTGAAAGAACGAAAAGAAATAAGAGAAGGGTTTGAAGCCCAAATCCAGGATCTCAAAAAATTGCTCAAAGAATCTCAAGTCTTTGCATCACGTGAGCGTCATCTCAGAGAGGAAGCTGAAAGATCACTCAAAAGCCTTTCCGCTAGTTGGAGGAAAACCCATGAAGAGCTAAAAACTCAAAGAGTATAGTCGTCATCAAAGTGAGGCTTATGAAGCTTTGAGAAGTGATAGTATATATTAGGAGGGAAAATCCAATACCTAAATAATCTTATACATGATGGTCAAGTCACGATCCAAGGCCTCAAACAAGAATCCATGAAGTGGTACGAGAAGTTCTCCAACTTGGTGAAGTTTGCAATTGGCTTAGTTCAAGACATGCCCAGAAGGCTATGAGATGCTTATATGAGATTTCCCCCGATAATACTCCTCCAGCAGTTATTGATTTTGTTTTGTCTTGTAAAATTATGCCGAAAGGATTGAGGAATGACCTAGAAGTGCTTAAAAAGTCGAGAGAAAAAGATGTAGTCTGATTGACCTTGTACTTATCTTTTCAAACATTGTATTTTCTTATTCTAATGAATGAATGAGTAGTTTGGATTTGCATCAATTTTGATTTTATCTCCTATTTGTTTCCATACTCTTAGATGCTTGTAAACAACTAACAAGTCCATGAGATTTCCTAAAAATAAAAATGACAAAAAGAATTTTTGCATTCACATGTGTAACAGCCGTATTTATTATTTCGTATTTTATTTTATTATTGGTGAATTATGTGGATTAAGTGTGTTTATATGTGCTTATGTGGATTTATGTTATTTATTGAGTTTTACTAGTAAATGACATAAGTTGGTGATTAGACTAGTTATTGGACCTATGATAGGATTAGCATTAGAGATGTGTTAATTAGGGTCAATTAGCAATTAAAAGATGGTAAGGGTTTAACAAAACAAGGGTTTTAGAGGAAAATAGAATTAGAGGCTCATTTGGGAATTTTGTGAAAGAAGAGAAGAAGAGAAAGAGAGATTACAGATTAGAGTTGGCTCCAATTCAAATCTCAAGGTAAGAGTGGGGTTCTTTCATGCTAAAGGGATGTTAATTATATTATAAATCCTAATGTTAATTATATTATTAATCTAATCCTAATTATATTATCTAATTAAAATAAATTAATTGAATTATATACAAATAATTATTATTTAAAATAGATAAAACCAATAAATAAATAACTAAAATTGTAAAGAAACCTGGCTTGGATCTTGTGTTATTAGCCTTGAGTGCCCATGGTGAACCTTGCAATCTTGGGCGTTAGATTTTGAATTATAGGAGATCTGATGGTCTGGATGCGAGGGCACATGGTAGGCCATATGTGATACGCGCATGGGATCTGCAGGTGGTTAGAAAATAAAAATACCTTGTCTTTGGCCAGGGTTCGAACCCCAGCCGTGTAGATTGCATTACACCCTCCTCAGCCAATCCAGCCACGAATTGTTACTCGTTAAATACATACGTGAAATTGATAATATATGAACAAACCTGATGATGACCCCAGTCAAAGAATTGTTCCGCGTGGGCCCCAGTTTCCTCACATGAACCAATAGCAATGAGAGAGAAAGGGGTTGAATTGTTGACCCTCCACTAGAAATGATGCGCGTGTGGAGAGATAAGCTGGAGAATCAGCTTGGCCAATCGGACATCGAGGAACTGCCACGCACGCGAGTGGCCTTTTCAAACCACCACATACGGTGGTTTTCCACCTTCTTCTCCGATATGCACAAACATCACACCTGCGAAATATTTGAGATTTCGTTCTCATATTAACCCTACCCCCCTATTTCATGCCCTACGAGTCCGATGGCGGTAGTTTTAAGACCTAAAACGGCCTGTAAGATGCGCTTCGAAGCACTCAAACCGAACTGCCCTAATAATGGCAGTGGTTGGCCCCAGCGTTAAAACCTCCATGTAAGACGTCCAGCATGTTCTAAATACGCGCCTGAGGTGATCTGGGCAAGAGAAATCGGTCAACACTGCATGGAAAAGAAAAAACGAAATCGAAATCCTTACCTTCAATGGTGCACCTCGAAGGGCAGCCTTCACGTATGTTGTAGGCTTTGAGATGGACTCTAAACTATTCCTGGAAGTCTCAGGATGATCGTAAACCTCTTGGGATCCCTTGAAACCTCTTGTACTGAACTTGTGATGATGCCCTAGTTTGTTGCACTTTTTTGGAAATAAAACCCTAACCCTTACTCCCCTCCCTTCGTCCTCCCCCTCTTCAGCCTCTTTTCAGAATATATATGATTCTATTAGGGTTGCTAATGGGCTTGGACTATCACTTACCAAGAGAAAAGAAAATTTGAATAAATAACATGTTTTTTTTCCTTATTTTTTCTCTAATATTTCTCTACCATCAACCCAAACAAATTTCAATGATATTATGATCATGACTTGCTTGAAAAATAATCCTTGTGCATTCTTTAAAATATCTCCATCATTTTATCTGATTTAAATTGAATTTAATTGACTAAAATTCAATATAAAAGAAATAACAATAATAAAAAATGGAAGAATGGATTCAGAGGTCTTTATATGTGTCATGGAGGTGTTTGAAATATGTGAGAGACCTTGAGATCCATTTTAGGCCTTGGGGATTCAAAAATCCTTTGATGAAATGCAAACTCTAACTTTGAGACCCTCGATTAGGATATTGTTGCTTGAGAAGAACCCTTGAGCCTTGAGCCATTGCAGATGCATAGAGGAGGGCAAATTTTGGGGTATGACAGCTGCCCCTGTTCAATCTTCTTAAACCTGAAGAGTCGGATAGGCACGTCTGCCTATCGTGATCTAAAGGTAGAAGATGATTGGACACTGAGAATGCCCCGAAATTTGCATTTGTTGGGAAGAAGTTATGTGGGAGATGGACTTTAAAGATGCCATCGAAGGTAAATACCCTTCTCCTCTTGGAGTGTGAAGCACGTGCTTTTGAAAGGAACCACTGTGTTTTGACCGTAGCATGGCCTTTGTTTGATGTTGATGATGTTTTGGAGAAGATCACTGCCGAGGGACTAACGTGATAAACCCCATTGAGAAACCTTTGAAAATCTTGTTGTGAAACCCTTTTTGCCTGGAAAAGCTCCTAGAAAGGATGGAATACGTCTTAAAGAAGACTGCCTGGAAAGGTTCCTGGAAAGGATGGAATATGTCTTAAAGAAGACTGCCTGGAAAGGTTCCTGAAAAGGACTGATAATATTCATTTGATTGTAGAATGACCACTATGTGGTTGAAATGTATTGATAACTCCGTGTAGAAAATCCTGATATGGGAAAATAAATCCCTGCACCAATAGGATCATTTGCTATGATTATAGTAAATCCACCTGCACCATTAGGATTATTTCTAGGGTTATAGCAACTCACCTGCACCAATAGGATCATTTGCGAGGGTTATCGCAAACTCACCTGCACCATTAGGATCATTGCTAGGGTTATAGCAACTCTCCTGCACCAATAGGACCATTTGCGAGGGTTATCGCAAACTCACCTGCACCATTAAGATCATTGCTCGGGTTATAGCAACTCACCTGCACCAATAGGATCATTGCTAGGGTTATAGCAACTCACCTGCACCAATAGGATCATTTGTGAGGGTTATCGCAAACTCACCTGCACCATTAGGATCATTTGCCCTGGTTCGGACAAAATTTACCTACACCATTTGGATCATTTGCCCTGGTTCGGACAAATTTCACCTACACCATTTGGATCATTTGTCCTGGCTCGGACAAATTTCACCTGCACCATTAGAATCACTTGTCCTGGTTCGCACAAGTTCACCTGCACCATTAGGATTTATTTGCTATAGTTCTAGCAAACTCACCTACTAATGCGTACGTATGTTTATGAGCGAAATGAACAACAAGGTTGCTATCATCGGTAAGGTTACCGGGAAACGTCAATCAGGTGATTGGATATAAACCATCAGTAAGGTTACTGGCATTGGTAAGGTTACCGGAAAGCATCAATCAGGTGATTGGGGTGAATATCTCAGTAAGGTTACTGGCATCGGTAAGGTTACCGGAAAGCATCAATCAGGTGATTGGGAAGAATATCTCAGTAAGGTTATTGGCATCGTTAAGGCTATCGGAAGCATCAATCAGGTGATTGGAAATAATATCTCAGTAAGGTTACTGGCATCGGTAAGGTTACCGGAAAGCGGATGGATAATATTTATGTATGTGGATAATGCTTATGCTCATGTATATGTTGGCTGATGTAACGAATGGAACGAAGTAATGTCTTTTATGAGACTACCTGAAAAGATCTCCGGAATGGATATGAATATTTGCCTTAAAGAAGACTCCCTGAAGAGGTTCTTAGAATGGATAGAAATTTGTCTTGAAGAAGACCACCTGGAAAGGCTGAAAATGTTTTACAAAGACTACCTAAAGAGGCTCTTGGAGAGGACAGTGAATGTCTTAGAAAAGACCATCCAGAAAGGTTCGTAGAATGTCTTAAAGAAGACCACCTAAAGAGGCTCCTGAGAAGGATGACAAATTGTCTTAAATAAGACTACCTAAAAAGGCTCTTAGAAAAATAATGTCCTGAAGAAGACTACCCGAAGAGGTTCCTAGAAAGGATCGTAGGATTTGTCTTAAAGAAGACTACCCGAAAAGGTTTGGTGTAATGTATCAACTAATGTATGCAATGCATGATTTATATGTATTTTCATGATGCTCCAATGATAGGTTCTTGATAACCAAAGCGTATATAGCTCGCTGGAGTCGTAGGTTTGTTTGAGAGGGTGTAATGCTAGCGCGATTCCCCAATACCTGTTTTTTGAAGATCGTAGTCAGGAGAAAGATTTGCTCGATGTTGTAAAGTGTGAAGATGTCTTTTCCTTTCATTGTGCGCCTTGCCCCAGTCTGGCTTTTTTGAAATACTCCACTCCTTTAAACTTTTGAGGTTCTCCATGTCTTTCACCTTTTGAGGTTCTCCACACCTTATAGGTTTGATATCCCATGCCCCAATGTTTAGTGGAAAAAGGTGCCTATGATCTCCAAGCTATGAGGGAAGTGCCCTGGGAAATATCCTTGTCGTATGCCTCGACATTTGGATTGAAGGGGTATGCCCTTGATCTCCAGGATGTGGAGGGTTATCCGTAGTGTTCTATCCTTTGAATTTGAATTCTTCCCATGTTTGACATGCCCCTGTTTGTTATTGCTTCGAGATGTGCCCCAAAGTCGATTGAACCTTAGGAAGAATGACCCCTAGTAAATAGGATCTTTGATTGTATGCCCCTGCGATCCTTGAAAGTTTGCCCCTGTTTAGGAGAACCCCCTAGATGTGGTTCCCCCATTCCAGAGTCTTTATTAGAAAGGATCACCTTTGATTAACCCATTTCGAGACTTCCTCGATGCTAAGTGTATACTCGCAGATGACATTGTACCATTTGACAAGTAACTCCAATGCAATGTGTATGCAAGTTTTGAAATCGAAGTCCGTTATGAATTAGGACGGGACAATTTAGAAATGAACGCTTGAAGAAGCGCAGTGGTTTAGAAATAGTTTTAACAAACATAGGAGTCAGTATAACAAAATCCTGCTTAATATGCTTTCGTAGTTAACCTTGCCTCAATTAGGACTTTTGAATGTTGTAACTTGGCCTGGTTCACGGTTTTAAGAAACAATGGATATAAGGCTCAAGATTCATTTAACCCACCCCTTTCTCCTTGATGTTCTCCAAATCCTAGAAATTCTCCTAATCCAATGGATGTGCTTCGTTTGCAAGAGAATCGCTTCAATTTTGATGTTGGGCAGAAGCCTTAGTAGAGATCCAAGCACTGATAAAGATGTTGTGAAGATCCAAGTATTGATGTGAAGCTCTGATGGTTTAGCAGTCACAAGATTATCCTTTGTATTTCGCCTTTGTTTTTATCCCTTATTTTGCATGAACCAAATCCGTTGAATTTGATCCATCGGGATGCCCTAATTTTTGCCTAAGTCGTTTTGTTTTTCTATTTTGACTTAGCAGGCGCTTTTCTCCTTTTTGTTTTGAATATTCCTTTTGAGATATTGATCCTTGGATATTGAATGTTGTGACTGCCGTGTTGACTTTGATTTGTAAGCTTCACCTTTGATGCTTCCTCGATCTTAAATGATATATTGAGGAAGAAGATGTGATTGAACCTTTGCTTTGCTTGGTCCTTATGCTTGAACCTTTGATTTAACCTTGCTTGGATTGACTGATTCTCTTGACAACCAAAACACGCCATTGAATTAGTTGAAATCTACCCTGCCCCTGGTTAAAATCAAGGTTTATTTGAAAAAGTAAAACAAACTCCAACTCCTGGCTCGAGGGGGTAACGAGGGATTAACATCCTTATATCTCCACTGTTTGGGAATTGAAACAATGCCTGTACATCCTCGGCTCGGTCTTACCTAGAAAGCATATGTTTAGCTGGACTTAGTTATTTGTATTCGTCATTCTCCCTTAAGTTTGTTAATAATCCTAAAAATAGAAGTGTGCGACTGGAAAGTCGTAGTAGTGGGTGAATGAATCGACTCCAAAACCTGCATGGTCATCCCATTAGAATTGCTAATCCGAAGGTACAACTTTCATCCTAAGTAACACTTAGCGATCGTAGGGATTGAAATTCTGAGCATGATAAACACCTATTGATCCTATGGTCGATCTCCTTTGTAGATCCATTGACCTTGTTTTACTCCTTAGTTGATGAACTTGTAGAAGTGAAGGTTAACCTAGAGTTCTCCTTGGACATGTCAAACCTGTTGGGAATATCGTTAGCGGCGGGTTTTCGTCGTATCGGAACTTCATGAGTTTCCTTTGACTGAACCTCTTTTGCCTTTCCTAAGGGTGGTATCACACCATTCGCAATCTCCATAGTTTGTAGATTGATAGAGAGAACCTATGACCCTTTTGCCCCTTGGTGTGGAGTTAACACACGTCGCCTTCTCTCCATCGTAGTTATGCCTCTTTGTTCAGGATATTGCCCCAGTTGGACAAACCCTTGCCCCTCAAGTTATCGTAGAGCGTCCTTGTAAACTTGATGTGTTCTAAGATGGACCTCTTGATGACTAGATACATCTTGAGTGTATCTATGGGGAACTTCTTTGTTGAACTAATCCCGTCTCGATGATAACTTTTGTTGTATTTTATGATCCTGTTATGACAAGGCAATGGACACGTGGCTGGCACGGTGATAGGCATCCCTTTTTTTTTGTAGGGCCAAGCTAATATTTTATTCTCCTTTCTCCATTGCTTATGATCTTTTTGATTTTTCGCGGGTCTCGGGAAATCGGCTAGCGTAGTTGTTGATTAGATAAGGGTGAAGACAAAAATGCAAATGTAGATGTAAATGTATGACAGCATGAAAATGCGAATGCATGCGTATGCGAGAGACTCCTTCTATTATAACTCCGTGCATGCAATGCAGATGCGTGACGTATAATCCTAGGGATAGCCTTAGAGGCGACGTTAGACCCTTGTGAAATCCTTGCAAGATAGATGTTATGACACGCCAATGGAAATCCCTTAGGTTGGGGAGTATGCAGAAGGTAGCGGCTGGTGACCGTTCAAGACAGTCACCAAGTCTCATGGCCATCGAGAGGCCGATTGACATATGCTAACAAAGATGTCCTTCGTACGAAGGATGCGATTTTAGAAGTAGAGTCCCTATAGGCTAGGGAATGCGTAGACGTAGGCATGGAGTGACCGTTCAGGACAGTCACTAGATCTCATAGCCATCGAGAGGCCAATCGAATGTGTGCTAATGAAGTTGTCCTTCGGGGAAGGACGCGTCGTTGTGAAAACACATGGATGTAAAAGAAAAATCCCTACAGGATAGGGAGTTCGTAAGAGCAAGCACGGGGTGACCGTTCAAGACAGTAACTGAATCGCATGGCCATCGAGAGGCCAATTGACGTATGCTAACAAATATGTCCTTCGTACGAAGGATGCGATTTTAGAAGTAGAGTCCCTATAGGCTAGGGAATGCGTAGACGTAGGCACATGGTGACTGTTCAAAGTATTCACTGGATCGCATGGCCATCGAGAGGCCAATCGACGTGCGTAAACGAAGATGTCCTTCGTGGGAAGGACGCGATTTTAAAGTATAATCCCTACAGGCTAGGGAATGCGTAGATGTGGGCACGTGGTGACCGTTCAGGACAGTCACTAGATCGCATGGCCATCGAGAAGCCAATTGACGTGCGTAAACGAAGATGTCTTTCGTGGGAAGGACACGCAGTAAAAATACAGAGATGTGAAAAGAAGATCCCTACAGGCTAGGGATGCAGGCGCAGGGTGACTGTTCATGACAGTCACTAAGTCTCATGACTATCGAGAAGCCAATCAACGTGCGTAAAAGGAGGTGTCCTTCGTGGTAAGGACATGGTCTCAGAAATGGGGCCCCTGCAGGCCAGGGAACACATAGGTATACCTGCAAAAATTAAACGCAGGACATTCGCAGTATATAAATTGCATATATAATAAGCACGTAAGCACATAAGCCCTAGGTTCATAGGTTCGACGTAACGGCTTAGGGTGCCTACCCTTTCCATTGGTATGTTCTAGAAGGTCTCATGGGGTCGTTCGTAGCCGCCGAGACTTTTTGTCTCTTTGGATTTTAGAACAACTTATTTGATCCATGAAGTTCGAATTTTAGGGGTAGGTTCCCAGAGAGATCAGCTAAATACCAAGTCCAGCCCTCAACAAGGTCGAGCCTCGTATCAGACCTTTCCGGATATTCAACCCACTCTGAGTGGAATTATAACAAGACTCGTAGGCGATGTAGTTCCCCTCTGGTCTTAATTATAATTCCCACGCTTAGGTTTTAACAACAATTTATATAAACCCAAAAGATGCAGTAAAAATAATAAATATTCAAATAAATAAATATTTAATTAAATTGCGGTAAATAAATGAATTGCTGTGAATATATGAAATTGCAAATAAATAAATAAATAAATAAATAAATGAATAAATAACATTTAAATACTTATAAAAAATAAAAATAAAAATCATAAACCCTAATCCGAAACCCTAGAAATGGCGAATTAGCCAAACCCTAAAATTCGCCAAAAAAACCTAAACCATTGACCAAAACCTAAACCCTCTCAAGCCTTAGGAGAATAATAATTCACCATTAGTTATCCCCAGAAGAGTCGCCAGCTGTAGCAACCTGCCCTAAAAATATAAAATTTAGAGTCGCCACCTATTCTGAAGGGAGAATAGGAAACCCTACGCAGTTTAGAGATCGGGGTAAGATTATTATAATCAGGTCGAGGGAAGGTGTTAGGCACCCTCAACCCTTTCCTATTGGCTTTGAATCTAAGGGTCAAGTTTTATGGTTGAAAGTTGAGGTTAATGGCTAAGGAATTGAATAGGGGAAAATTGAGACTTTAGGAAGGGGACTCACCTTGGTTATCCAAGTGCCTACGTATCTCCTTAGGGAGAATCAGAGTCAACGTAGTTCGGGCACAGGGTTGTACGCCTTAGAATTTGAATTGAATGTATTTGAAGTTGTTTTGAGGCTTTTTGAATGGCCTATCGTAGTTTTGAGTTTTTGTGGTCTGAAAGACATTTTGAATTGTCTGACTGAAAAGGATGAAAATCCGTAGTGTCGTGGTTTAGTGTGCTTTGAATGTTTTAAGTTTTGGGCGTACAACCCTGATTTGATATGACACCGTTAGATGCGGTGACCAATAGATTTGGTCAGTATAGCTAACGGATTATGGGGCATTGCTAGTTACTCAGATCGATAGATTGATCGTCGCGGGCAGCAAATTGAATGTATTTTAATAAATATATTTTTATCTCTCGTCTAATGCGACCAATAGCTTTATTCGGGTCAAGGAGAGAATTATTCAAGAATTAATTAAATTATTTGTTTTGCCAAAATGGCAGTGGGAATGGGCAAACCCTAATATTATAACTTTCTAGGGTGTTTGTGATTTTTTAATATTAATTAAAATTGATTAAAAATAATTAAATCGAGATGGTCGAATAATCGGGAAATAAATCCTAATGTTAATTATATTATTAATCTAATCCTAATTATATTATCTAATTAAAATAAATTAATTGAATTATTTACAAATAATTATTATTTAAAATAGATAAAACCAATAAATAAATAACTAAAATTGTAAAGAAACCTGGCTTGGATCTTGTGTTATTAGCCTTGAGTGCCCATGGTGAACCTTGCGATCTTGGGCGTTAGATTTTGAATTATAGAAGATCTGATGGTCTAGATGCGAGGGCACATGGTAGGCCATATGTGATACGCGCATGGGATATGCAGGTGGTTAGAAAATAAAAATACCTTGTATTTGGCCAGGGTTCGAACCCCAGCCGTGTAGATTGCATTACACCCTCCTCAGCCAATCCAGCCACGAATTGTTACTCGTT
This sequence comes from Vicia villosa, assembly GCF_029867415.1. NCBI lineage: Eukaryota > Viridiplantae > Streptophyta > Magnoliopsida > Fabales > Fabaceae > Vicia > Vicia villosa. The sequence continues at coordinate 90,936,366 of NC_081180.1, read as the reverse complement.
AAATACATACGTGGAATTGATAATATATGAACAAACCTGATGATGACCCCAGTCAAAGAATTGTTCCGCGTGGGCCCCAGTTTCCTCACATGAACCAATAGCAATGAGAGAGAAAGGGGTTGAATTGTTGACCCTCCACTAGAAATGTTGCGCGTGTGGAGAGATAAGCTGGAGAATCAGCTTGGCCAATCGGACATCGAGGAACTGCCACGCACGCGAGTGGCCTTTTCAAACCACCACATACGGTGGTTTTCCACCTTCTTCTCCGATATGCACAAACATCACACCTGCGAAATATTTGAGATTTCGTTCTCATATTAACCCTACCCCCCTATTTCATGCCCTGCGAGTCCGATGGCGGTAGTTTTAAGACCTAAAACGGCCTGTAAGATGCGCTTCGAAGCACTCAAACCAAACTGCCCTAACAATGGCAGTGGTTGGCTCCGGCGTTAAAACCTCCATGTAAGACGTCCAGCATGTTCTAAATACGCGCCTGAGGTGATCTGGGCAAGAGAAATCGGTCAACACTGCATGGAAAAGAAAAAACGAAATCGAAATCCTTACCTTCAATGGTGCACCTCGAAGGGCAGCCTTCACATATGTTGTAGGCTTTGAGATGGACTCTAAACTATTCCTGGAAGTCTCAGGATGATCGTAAACCTCTTGGGATCCCTTGAAACCTCTTGTACTGAACTTGTGATGATGCCCTAGTTTGTTGCACTTTTTTGGAAATAAAACCCTAACCCTTACTCCCCTCCCTTCGTCCTCCCCCTCTTCAGCCTCTTTTCAGAATATATATGATTCTATTAGGGTTGCTAATGGGCTTGGACTATCACTTACCAAGAGAAAAGAAAATTTGAATAAATAACATGTTTTTTTCCTTATTTTTTCTCTAATATTTCTCTACCATCAACCCAAACAAATTTCAATGATATTATGATCATGACTTGCTTGAAAAATAATCCTTGTGCATTCTTTAAAATATCTCCATCATTTTATCTAATTTAAATTGAATTTAATTGACTAAAATTCAATATAAAAGAAGAAGGATGGAGAAACTAATGCATACTAAGAGGAAATTCAAGGCTTATTATCCTACTTCGGAACCATATTATCAAGTTACGACCATAATGCCTAACCAATATCAGAAGCAGGTATACCTTATGCCACCCATAGATGATACCACAATATGAACCAAGCCAATATCAACAACAATATCCACCACAATAGCATAATTAATATGTGCAGATGTTACACTTGAATATATAGCTAGAAGAAAGTCAACAAATAATGTCAAAAGGATAAGACATTTGTTGTTAGAACATATTAGTGAAGTTGTTTACATTAATGAAATTGTTTTAAAGAACATTGATGACAAAGTGTTGACTGGTGACTTCTAGACAAGTGTAGCGATAGTGTCGAAGTAATAAAAAGATATTGTATCCATAGGGACTGCTATTTAACCAAACAATATTGTGCAATGTTTAGAAAGTAACAATTGGGGGGTTTTCAAGTTTATTTTGCAAAAATGTAAAGTTATTCTGACCATTATGAGAAATCTGTCAGATTTTGTCATACCCCAATTTTTATCCCTAAGATCCCTACTACCTAGATCCCCCTCTCACTTCTTACTACCAATCAACTCGTTAATAAAACTCAGTCACAATCCTAGTGAGTGTATCAAAACAAAATAGAATATTACACTTACAATAAACAATACTTAGTCTTGCTTAAAAGCTTCAACTAAGAACAATACTCAACTTTTTGCTTAAAAGCTCATGAGTGAAAACAATAACTTGATATACAATCAAGTAACAATCAGTTAAACTCAATGTATCAGAAGATACATGAGTGACATTTAAATAAAATACTAAGAACTTGAAGTAGTCTCAAAACCCTAAACCCTTATTTTGCATCCACGGTTTGTTATTGGGAATAATTGCTCTTCTAGGATTAGCAAGTCCTTTTTATAAACTCTTGAATCAAATTCAATCTTCTTCTTTTCAATCATCTGCAAGATCTTCATAAAAAAATAGGAACAAATCAAATCAAATCAAATCAAAGTTTCCTAAAAAGTCTCCAAGATCCTTTTTATGAAACCAAATCAAATTTGCACTGTCCCTAAAATATCCTTGATTGGATGTGCCTGTATGAGTACCAAAATCCTCTTGAATCTCATATTTTCCAATTAAATCTTCAAGGAAATAAACTAGCAGTACTGTCAAGATGTTCTGGTATAATGTATCACAACATCTGGCATAATATATGTCAAAACACATGACAGCAAAACCTATCATGATAGTTGGTAAAGATGTTACAACATCTTTCTCAACATCAGATAAGAACCATGTTTTAGCAAAATTTATGTCAATCATAAAACCTTGGAACTAACAATATCCCCCTTTGGAAAATTTTGGCTAAAACAACCAAAGCACAATAAATCCTGGAGATAGGAATAAGACCACAACATGCAACTAAACCTTCGTCAATAGAGGGGCCACAAAGAACGCAGTTTCACTATATGTTTTTGGAGAGAGGGAACAAAGGTACTACAACAACGACAATTAGGGATTCTGAAAGGTTGTAAAGGGATTTGGCTTTCTTTTCTAGATTACAAATTCCATCTAACTTAATGAAATCCAACTCAGAAAAAAACCAAACATTTATCCCACGTGTGCTGCCACATAAGCAACCGTTAGTGACATTTGATGTTAGAGATCAATTCTTCAGACGGAAAATTTTGAAAAGGGCGATTTCTTGAAGGAAAATTTTAGAGGGACTAAAAACGAAATTTGAAATATCTAAGGGACCAAAAACTTATTTAACCCTTTAAACTATTATAATTTAGGAGAAAATTTATATACAATTTTTTATGTGTGATTTTTACTATTTTTTAATAAAAATATTATAAGTGTGTAATTTTCTCTTACACATATGTAATTTTTTTATTTTTTTAACTCCCTAAATGATATTTAGGTGCACTTGAAAACATTTCTTTATTTATTAACTAAGACTTTAATTTACATTTTTTTAAGTGTGTGGTAATGATAAATAGTTATCCTCATCATAATTAATTATTTGACCACTTATTTTAATTTTAATAATTTAAAAAAGGGTTAAATACTATTCACCCCCTGTCAAAGTAGCGAGATTCGGTTTTCCCCCTTATTAAACCTGGGATTCGAACCCAGGTCTTAATGCATATGGGGTGATCCTCCAACCATTGAACCAGTCCGTCTTCTTGTTATAACTTACTTTGTTATAAGTTATGACTTACTTTCTTGTTATAAATTTTTAAAAACGTTAATAAATTTTTAAATATTTTTAATAAAAACGTTAATAAATATATATAGATTTAATAAAAAAAAAGCTGTACATACAAAAACTTTTTAACATTTTATAAAAACGTTAATAAATATTTTTAACATTTTATAAATATTTAAAAACGTTAATAAAAATAAATTTATAAAAACGTTAATAAATATTTTTAACATTTTATAAATATTAACTTTTTAACATTTTACAAATATTAATATTATTTTATAATAACTTTAAAAAGCTGTACATACAAAATATTTAAATAATTATATAAATGTATTATTTAATGAGAAAATGGGTGATGCACTGACAGTGTAAAAAAGTTTTACACTGTCAACCAATCACGACCATGAATCAGAACAAGTCAGACTGTAATTTTAAAAAAACTTATATGACATGGCAAAACGATTTGTTTCTATTGGATGACAGTGTAAAACTTTTTTACACTGTCAGTGCACTACCTTTAACCTCTTATTTAATTATTATAAAATATTTAAATGTATTTTAATTAACGTTTTTTTATAAAATATTTAAATGTATTATTTAATAATTATATAATTATAAAATATATAAATGTATTTTAAATGTATTTTTAAATATTTTATAATTATATAATTATATAATTATATAAATGTATTTTAAATGTATATTTTAAATATTTTATATATATGTTAATAAAATAAAAACGTTAATAAAATAAAAACGTTAATAATTATAAAAATATTAATAAAATAAAAATGTAAATAAAAACGTTAATAAAAATGTTTTATAAATTTTTTAACATTTTAAAAAAACTGGGCAATTAAAATAGTTATTAAAATATTTAAATAGTTATTAAAATATTTAAATGTATTTTATATAATTATATTTTTTAATAATTTTAATTAACATTTTGTTTATATAATTATATAATTATAAAAAAAACGTTAAAATATTTTAAATACATTTATATAATTATATAAAAAAACGTTAAAATATTTTAAATACATTTAAACATAATTATAAAAAAAGTTAATTAAAAACGTTAATTAAATATTTTATAAAAAAACGTTAATTAAAATACTTTTAAACATTTTATAATTGGCTAAATTACAGTTTTAGTCCCCCTATTTTGGCCAACTCATGAAATCAGTCCCCCTATTTATTTTTTAAACAGTTTTGGTCCCCCATGTCCATTTTTCATTCAAAAAACACTGTTGTGTATTATTTTTTAGATACATAGCATACTTTTATTGACTTGGAATAAGAAATATTAATTATTGACGATGTTTTCCTCCTTTAATCGTCTTCTCTAATCGTCGTCTTTTTCTCTCAGCTTGCTCGTTCATCTCTTTCATTCTCCAAAAAACGCTCTCTACGTTCTCTCTCGTTCAGAAAGTATCCCAGGAATACAAAAAACTGAAAAAATCAACATTTTTGGGACGAAAAATGGACATGAGGGACCAAAACTGTTTAAAAAATAAATAGGGGGACTGATTTCGTGAATTGGCCAAAATAGAGGGACCAAAACTGTAATTTAGCCTTTATAATTATATAATTATTAAATAATACAGCTTTTTTAATTTATATATTATTGAAAAAGTTAATTAAAAAACTAATTAATATGTACAGCTTTTTTAATTGAAAAAGAATGGAATATTATTATATAGAGCTTGTTTGCAAATATAAACAACAAAACATGCATGGTTAGGTGGTAAGCTAGTAGGAATGTAACATTAGTGACAGAACCCAGGTTTTGCAGTTTCTCGCCAGGGGGAAAACCGAATCTCGCTACTTTGGCAGGGGGTGAATAGTATTTAACCCTTTAATAAATTATTCTTGTATAAGTTATATTGACTAATTAAGATAAATTATTTAATATTTTAAATTTTGAAGATTTTTAATACTCTTTACTTTCTGGATAACTCTATTTAATTTTTTTAAAGATGAATAAATAAAAATTTCTCTTTATTTATATTATATTTGTAATCACAGTTTTATTTATAATCATATTTTTATTTGTAATCACATTTCGATTTATCAAATTCTTTGAAAAAAAACATATATATATATATATATATATATATATATATATATATATATATATATATATATATATATATATATATATATATATGGTTGGACAAAATCGTGGAACCCGACCCAACCCGATTTGAACTGAAAAAGAAAAAGAGGAAATGGGTTGGTTGAATGGGTCAAACGGGCCCAATGGGTAAGCTTTGCGGGTTTATTGGGACGGGTCGAAAATAAAATGTTGAACCACGGGTATCCGAACCCGCCCGAAAGGAATAATATGAAACGCTATCGTTTAGTCAAACACAATGGACAAGGGTAATACTCTCTTAGCCAACACATTATATCTCATTCACTTTCGTTTTCCCTTCATTCACTTTCACGAAAATGGTACCCTAGTATAGCCTCGCCTCAATGGTTCCTCCCTCACCATCTTTTCGTGAATCATCGTCGTTTCTCACCCTCTTCTCGCGAATCATCACCGTCATAAGCCCTCTTCTCGCGAATCATCATCGCATTCACTCACATCACTGTCATAAACCGTCATAATTTTTTTGTTTGAAATTAAAAGTATGTGTTGGTTATGTTGATTTGTGATGGTTTATTCATCTATGCTTGGTAGTAACTTCTAAGCTTTAATTTCACCTAAGAACTAAGAACTAAGAACTAAGAACTAAGAATGAACTGTAATATGATTTGAATACTTACATCACATTATTTTTTACCTTTTCACCTTTTATTTGTGAGTTGTTGTTCAGATATCTAATGTTATGTTATTGTTTTATTTTTTCATGTTAAGAGTCTCAGATCAATCAATGTAGACCCGCTTGTTTTTTTACCTTATATATAAGATTTGTTAACGTATATCCGCTTATTTATATGAAAGTATTTTTTAACAAATTTTAACTAAAAAATGGTTAAATACACCATAAGATGTTTGTTGTTAAAATACATCTTCTTAAAAATAAGTAGGTGTATTATAGCAAATCCTTTTGGGATTTACTACTATAGAACCACTTATTTTGGGGATTACCACAATAGAATTACTTATTTTTATGAAGGTGTATTTTAGCAAATTTTAACTAAAAATTAATTAAATGCACCGCGAAGTGCATAAGACTAAAATAGACCTTCATAAAAACAAATATATATATATATATATATATATATATATATATATATATATATATATATATATATATATATATATATATATATATATATATATATATATATATATATATATATATATATATATATATATATATATATATATATATATATATAGGGCTGGTCCTGACATTTCAGAGGCCCTGGGCTAATAATAAAAATTGACTTTGAATAATTAATTTTAAATTTTGATCATACAATAATTTTTAAATTTTAAATTAAAAAAATAAATATTATTTAAATTTTATATTAAGGTTAATAATTGGGAATTGATTATATATAAAATATAAAAGCCCATATGAAGAAATTTGTATCATTTATAAAAGAAATCGATTATTTAAACATTTTCTGTAATGTCAAAAATAAAATGTTGTAATTAATAAAAAAATTGAAGTCATAAAATAATAAAATACCTCACAGTTGTTTTTATAAATCTCACAAATTAGCATTATAATTATAAATGTGTCGATTTATACTAATAGGGTTATATAAATAATAGATAAAATCATATATAATAGTAAAGTGTTATATTTTATATAATATTTGATGATTAACAATTTAGTATATGGGGTGGCAAAACGGGCCGCCCGCCCCGCCCGCCGCCCGCCTTATGCCCGCCAAAAAACGAGCGGGGCGGGCATGCCCGCCAAGTAAAATGGGCATCAAAATCATGCCCGCCCCGCAAAGATGGCGGGTTGGCGGGCGGCGGGCTTACCCGCCTATTTTTATTTATATTTTTTTAATAGATTAATATGCTTTTTTTACCTTTTAATTAAACTTTTCACTTATTTTTTAAAACAATTTTTTATAAAAGTAATTTTTTAACAAATTTACTCTAAAAAATATTACATATATTTATAAATAAATGTGTAAAATAAACCATCAAGAATTGCAATTAATAGAATTAACTAAAAAAAGAGTGAGTTTTGGAGGAGGAGCGGGTTTTGGCGGGGCGGGCATGATTTTGATGCCCATTTTACTTATATGACATGTATATTATTTATTTATTATATGTATATATATATGACATGTATATTATTTATTTATTATATGTATATATTTTTGAAATATTTTAATATAATAAAAAATTTTCAAAAAAAATATTCTCAATAATAATTTTATGAAAATCTATTCAGTATAACCTCAAGTTTTAATATTTTTTTAAAATTTTTAAAGTAGGCGATGTGATATAGAAATATTTAAACTAAATTTTATTAAGAATTTATATAAAAAAATTTATTTCATTTTTTTAAAAAAATAACTCTTTACTAAATTTATGTAATTCTACTAAATTAATATTTAAACATATCTATAACAAAGAAAAATATATCGTGCAAATACAATATTGTTAACATATTTTGTAGCAACATGTCATATAACTATCTAGATAATAATATCTCATATTTTAAAAAATTAAATTCCAAATATCATTAAAAAATAAAGGGTTAAATACGTTTTTAGTCCCTATAAATATGCGACTTTGCATTTTTAATCTCTATAAAAATTTTCTTCAATGAATGATCCTTCTAAAAATTTTATGCATGCAATTTGAGTTCATGCTATTTTCTAAAATTTTAAAAACTGTTTAATTACCCTTTAATTTTTAAATTTTTTGAAGAAAAAAAATTATATATATGTTTAAAATACTGTAAAATATTTATTTACCAAGTTTTAGAATTTTTTAAAACGAGAAGAATTAAATATGAATTTTTCAAATTTCAAAAAATAATGATAAAAGTAATTAAAATCTCAACTTAGTTCTTTTTTTTTTCAGGAACTTTTTAAAACATTATGAACATGTCTGCAAAATAATCATTCTAAAATATATATTGGTTTGACAGCTGGGACTGAAAAATTTTATAGGTATAAAAATGCAGAGTCGCGTATTTATAAGGACTTAGGGATGGCAAACAGACCCAAACCCACGGGGTCCACCCGCACCCGAACCCGAGTCAACGGGTGAAAACCCGAATTGACTGGGTTTGGGTTTGGGTTCGGGTGCCACCCGATATTTTGGGTGCGGGTTTGGGTAGTGTAATATCCGCGCCCGAAACCCGAAATCACACCCGAATATATATATATATATATATATATATATATATATATATATATATATATATATATATATATATATATATATATTAAAAAATATATTATATAAAATATAATATATATATATATATATATTAAAAAATATATTATATAAAATATATAATATATATATATATATATATATATATATATATATATATATATATATATATATTATATATATATAATATTAATTTTTTGTGTGGAAATTTGTAAGAAAATTGTAGGAAAAATATATTTTATGTATTTTGTGGCGGGTTTGGGTTTGGATGAAAAAACCCGAACCCAACGGGTGTGGGCGTGGGTGTTATTTTTTCACCCGAATAGCTTTTGGGTTTGGGTTCGGGTGGTAATTTCGGGTGCGGGTTTGGGTAGTATAAAACCCGCACCCGCGGGCACCCGTTGCCATCCCTAAAGGACTAAAAACATATTTAACCCAAAAATAAATAACACTGCCATATTGAATATTTATTATTTATAGCTTTTTAAAAATGTAATCTCCATATCAAAAACCTCTTACATATATTTGGTAAAAACTAAAACATATACAAAAATTTAAATTTTAAAAAAATAACTCTAATTAAAATAAATAATATCAATAATTTCTTATAAAAATTTGGTTTCAATATCGTATCTTTTTGCTAAACCTCTTACATATAATATTATTAATTAAAATTTTAAAATTACTAATATATATTTATAATATTACTAATTAAAATTTTAAATTTCAAATACAATAAAATATAAAGAGTGAAAATACAAATATTTTCAAAAATATAATGAATAAAATCATTGATAGAGTTTAAATAATAACGATTTATTGTATAATAAATCTAGATAATTATTGAGAAATAATTTGTTATACATTTTTTCATTATATTTTATAAATAAATACATTTTTTGGAAAAATAATTAAAATAAAAAAATTGAATCACATATATTTCTTTGTTATAGACTTTTTAAATATTATTTTTATAGACTTGCATATATTCGGTAAAGAATTTTTTTTAAAAAAAATTCAAATGAATTGTTTTTTTACTAAAATTCACTTTAAATATTTTTATCTTTATAAATAATGTAATTATTTTATTAAAAATTTTCAAAAAAAAAAAAAAGAAGAATATGTTATAAATAAATAGTATATATGTTATGTTGAAAAAATATTTAATTTTATTAAGGGGAGATTCTCCAATTAATATTAAAATTTGAGTATAAAGAATTGAGTGTAATAGCTATTTGTATATTTATTTATTTTAAGTAACATAAAATATAAACCACCTATTTCATTTAATACAATTTAAAATTGATTATTCACGTTTCTTGTAATAATTAAGTGTTTTCAGTTGAGTTATTTTATATACTCCCTCTATCCCAAAATATTAGAGAAAAAATAAAATCACACTTATTAAGAAAAGTAAAATTATAATAATTTGGATGAAGACTTTTTGTGATTTTTTTGAAATGATTTCTCTTGTGAAGATGTAAAAACAATTCTAGTTGTTGGCTGATTATAAAAAAAAGGTAAGAGAGAGGATAAATTAAATGTAATTTGTCTTTAATTTCACTTTATAAAAGGTGAAAGTTGATTTTTTCTCTCTTATATTTTGAAAGAAAATAAGTATTTTTCTCTTATATTTTTTATGTTAACAGTAACATTTACTAGTATATTTGAATAATCTTTTTCATAATTATTAATATATATGTAATTCTAATTTATTGGATTACCTTTTATGTATCAGTGCTTTAAATGATTGAAATCTCATATTGATGAATTACTATATGTATCAGATTCTTTGTATGTGTGTCTGGGAGTTTGATTTGAAAAATAGTACTGTAAAAATATATATTCTTTAAAATAGTTAAATGCATATCCATATTTTTGAATGAGAATTATAAAATTTGGTATGTTAGGGATGTTCTTATTCTTTTCAGGTAAATGCTAACGAATATTTCATAGACATTGGTTAAGAATTTAAAAATATATATTTTGTTAAAAATACTTATATTCAGTTTTATAAAAATAAAAACAATGACTATTTTAAGAAATAAAATGTATGTTTCATTTGAAATATTTGTATTTAATACATAAAAAATTGAAATAATTAATTTATTTGGAGAATGTTTCTTTTTTATTTGGAAACCTTAACACTTCTTTTAAATATTTCCATATGTATACACTAATTTTGAACGAGAATCATGACAATTAGTATATTAGGAATATATTTTTATTTATAGTTCTTTGAATGCATGATTTTTAAATTTGAATTTAGTTTTTTTTTTTTTTGACTAAAGAATTTAGTATATTTTGATTAAATTAAATCTTCATATCTCACACAGCGTTGTTATTTATACAACCATCTTGCAACATAAAAATTATACAATTATCTTAGCAACATAAAAATTCAAACTCAATGGGTATTTTTAGGGTTTATTTGATTGCATTGATGGCTCTCTTGCACCTTTCTCTTGTTACAAGTGATCATCAGATAAGTCATGAAATCCAAAGTAAAGTATCTACTGGTTCAAATCCAGCACAATATCCTAATCTTATTTCTGCTGTGGGAAAGTCTTTTGATTACCATTTTGTTCGAGGAATCAAAAGAGAAGTTCCTACAGGTCCAAATCCAGCTCAATCTCCCGATCCTATTCCTGCTGTAGATAAATCTTATGATTACAACTTTGTTAGAGAAATCAAAAGACTAGTACCCACGGGTCCAAATCCAGCTCAATCTCCAGATCCTATTCCTAGTATAGCAAAGTCAATCAAAAGACTAGTACCTACTGGTCCAAATCCAGCTCAATCACCTGATCATGTTCCTAAGTTGGACAAATCTGGTGATTACAATCTAGTCCGAGAAATCAAAAGACTAGTACCTACTGGTCCAAATCCGGCTCAATCTCCAGATCCTATTCCTAGTGTGGCAAAGTTTTATGATTACAATTTTATTCGAGGAATCAAACGAGAAATACCTACTGGTCACAATCCAGCTCAATCTCCATATCCTATTCCTAATGTGGCAAAGTCTTTTGATTCTTCTCCAACCATTAAATCTTAATTTATATCTTTATATTTCAAGAAGTTCCTCAAATACCTTAGTGTTTCCATAGGTAACTTATCTAGGTTTTACTATATGATGGTAATCAAAATCAGACTAGCTATTGGTTTAAGGTTTAAAGGTATAACCAGGGTTCAACCGGTAGTAGTTAAATGTAATTTTAATATAATATAAAATATAATATAATATTAGCATAAATTTTATAATATTTTCATACTATTTTTAATATAGAATAATTTTTATATTATATATGTTAGTAATTGTTTAAAAATTAATATTTTTTTTTTTTGAAAAAAACAATAACTAACCTTGTATTATCTTAAATAATTATCAGAATTCTATTTGCATTTTACGTTTGGAAATGATTTGAAGAAAAAAGAATAAATAAAATCATGAAAAAAAGACCATTAAAGAAAAAAAAATACCGTATCTTATTTCTTTCTGCTCTAAATTATTCTAATGCCATAAACAATCCTAATTAAGCCACCATTTCATTTTATATTTAAAGAAAATAAAGAGTTATATTATACCATTGTCGTGTTTTTTAAGTCATTGAAATGTGAAAAGTAATAGGAATCTTTTTATAGGTCTCATCTTTTTGGTCACCCGCGGTGAAATTTTTAAAATGTCCTTATATTTTAGAAATGCTTCTTCGAAGTTAAAAAAAAAAACGATTTTAGAAATGTATCTTCGAAAACCTCTTTTTTTTACTTAAAAAAAAATATTTCGGAAATACATTTCCGAAAACAATATTTCGGAGATTCATTTCCGAAAAAATGTGCATTTTGAACAAAACAGTCTCCCCCGTTTCCATTTTACCCTAAATTTCTCAAATTTTCCAAATTACTCAAGCATTTGCAGAAGCACCTTACAAAGGCTACTTCAAAGAACATCAAATTACTCTCCAACATTCAAAGACCACTTCGAAAGTACCTCCAACAACACCTCACATTTGTAAGTTTTCAAAACTTGAAATTTAGGATTGAAATTGATATTAGGGGTGTTAGAAATTAGTATAATGTAGTACATTTAAGTTATTATATGTCACTGGATATACTTAGATAGGAAAAATTTGATTTTGATGCACTTAGGGCAAGGATTGGTAGTTCTGCAAAAATGGAGTTCGCAGGGGGTTTCAGAAGTGCATTTCTGAAAACACCTCCTTGACCAGTTTCGGAAATGCACTTCCGAAATTAAGCTAGAAATGTTTTTATTTTATTTTTTTGATTGTTTCACATTCTTATAGTTTTCAATTTTTTCAAGAAAATGGAAGGCAACCCCGCACAACTTAGACAGGGCAGAGAGACCCAGACAGCGTCGGCTAGACGCGAGCGGGCGTCACAGTTGGCATCGACATAGGGACGGGGTAGAGTACGAGTATCCGTCTAGATGGATGAGCCTAGTTCCTCATCTGGATCGAGGAGTCGGCTGGCTCAGATGTCTTATTCCCATCAGGAGGTACGGGAGGATGAGGAGGAGGTGATACCTGATGTTGACCCTCCGTACGGGGAGGAGAAGGAGGAGGAGGAGCAAGGCTACCCGGGAGGGTCTAGGGACACTTCCTTGCTTATTTACTACCACGACCAAGTCACTCGGCGTGTCTGGGAGGGACAGGTATTTTTTTAATTACACTTTATAATTTAACCGTTTTTTATTTAGGTTTTTTTAATTACACTTTATAATTTAACCGTTTTTTAACTAACAATTTTTTTTGTGGTAACAGGATAGGCCGACGATAAAATCCGTGAACCACGCAAGAAAGTTTCGGCTCACATCCTCTGATGACACTCGACGCTCCCGGAGCTCCTAGGCCAGCATATGAGAAGATCTTGGAGAACCAGCAGGCTGAGGATGACCATGCCACTGATCTCCTATCGATATGCTAGCGGATAGAGATGCTTGAGCGGGATGCATTGGACCGAGGTATCATCTTGCACGACGGTCCAGAGGCGGTTGCCATCGTGGAGAGGATGGTCGGTGACACGGGCGGTGCATCGAAATATACTAGGCAGAGGAGGTTCCAGGGAGTTAGGGTTAGGCATACTCATAGTTGTTGCCTATTTATTTTTTAGTCTTGACTTTTTTGTATTCGAGTTGTAATATTTTGATATTTTCGTACACTGTTTTATATATATATATATATATATATATATATATATATATATATATATATATATATATATATATATATATATATATATATATATATATATATATATATATATATTTATATATATATATATATATATATATATATTTATATATATATATATATATATACATATTGGGGCGACTCAAGTGAGAACACTTGGTTATAATGAGAAATGAGAACAATCAGTTATAGCCCATAGATTCTATTCAATGAAATTTGTGGTATAAATTATATCTTACTTAAAATAAACATGCAATTACACACAATCATTTTTCTCAAATCTCAAAATTAATTAGAGAATCTTTTTTGAATAAAATTTAATATTTCTTTCTTACATAATTTTAGTTTTAAATTATAAAAAATTATTTAGAATTGAAATTTCATAATTTTTATAATAAAATATTTTTCAATAATGATTTTTATGAAAATATTTTCACTATAATTTCAAAAAATAATAATTTTTAAAAATTCATAGAAAAAAGATAATAATATTTAAATTTAATTTTAATGATTATTTCTTTTAAATAAATTAATTTTTTTTTGTGCCGAAGATATGTGATGCTAAAAAATTCGTAGTTTTTAAAAAAAAATTATAACAAACAAATATATATCATAAAAATTGTGATATTGTTAAAATAATTTTATAACAAAATCTGATATAACTATCTCTATAATATTCATATTTACAAAATTTAAAATGAAGTACTATTAAAAATAAATAACACTATCAAAACTAGCATATATTAAAGTTTTTTTATTTTAACGTTTTTGTAAAATATAATTTTCATAGCATTACAAATATTTGGTTAGAAAAGAAATATAAGTGAATTGAATTTTTTTATGATTATATGAATTGAAATTAAACCGAGATTGCAATTTAAATTTAAAATAAATAATTTAAATTGATACTTATTAAAATTTGAATAAGATATTTCAATCTTTTTTTCTATGTTTTTTCTCTTTAGATTTTTTAAAAATATTAAAATTTCAAATTATAGTATATAAATTTTTATAAACTCATTATTGAGAATTTTATTTTGAAATTATGTAATTTTACTTTATAAATTTTTTTTATAATTAATATTTAACAAATACTAAATATAAATATCTTAGAGAAAGAAATATTAAATTTTATTCGTAAGAGATTCTCTAATTAATTTTGAGATTTGAGAAAAATGATTGTGTGTAACTTTTAATTGCATGTTTATTTTAAGTAAGATAAAATCTATACCACAAATTTTATTGAATAGAATCTAAAGGATATAACTGAATGTTCTCATTTCTCATTATAACCAAGTGTTCTCACTTGAGTAGCCCTTATATGTTTTATGATAGTATATACTTTATGTTTTATAAATAGTTGCAAATAAATATCTATCGTTTTTTCCAAAAGATTTTTTTATACCCCATATTGTGTTGTCTTTTTAAAAAAAATTCCGTATAAATTTTAAGATTTTTTAATATCATGGTTTTTATCGGTATTTTAGAAAATTCAATATAAAATCTCAAATTTATGTTTTTATTATGGATTTTGGAAAAAAAAAACAATATAAATCTTTTTTATCTTTTCGAAATTTATGATTTTATATTAAATTTTTGAAAAAACTAATATAAAATTACAATCTTCCAAAATTTATGATTTTATAACCCAGTTCAACATCTTAAAAATGTTAAAATTAAATTATTTTATATTTTATACTTAAGAGAAAATATAACAATGTCAATTATATATATATATATATATATATATATATATATATATATATATATATATATATATATATAATATTAGTATTTTATTCCGATTTGCTTGTTATATTTAGTTTATATTAAGTACTGTTTCCATTAAGCATTGTCGTTTGCATTGTTATTTAATATAGAATACGGAATTAAACATTGTTTAGAAAAAAAAATAGGTTTCTGCATATTTCGGAGATACATTTCCGAAACACCAAAAAAATGTGAAATTGGTGTTTTCGGAGATGCATCTACGGAAACACCCCCAATTGATGTTTTCGGAGATACATCTCTGAATTCTGAAAAAATTTGAAAGAAAAAAAAAAATTAGAGATGCATCTCCGAAGTAGAAGTATTTTAGAATTTTCGCTGGAAATTCTTCCCATAAGGAGTCTACAAAGAAATTTCCAAGTAATATAAGCCAAGCCCACACCAAGCCCACTTATATTATCAATAAAGCCCAACTCAAAGTTAATGCTTAAACAATTAAAGAATAGGGTTAATAGTAATTTATCCCTGTAATATGAGCGTGTTTTGGTTTATCCCCACCCTTGTCAAAGGCAGGTTTTGGCAACGATTTTTTTGAAAAAACCGTTGCCAAATGGTAGAGAGGGGGCAAAAACAAAATTCGCTAACATTACAGGGGTGAATTACTATTAACACTAAAGAATAAGTAGCTCTCATATGTTCAAACCCTTCCACAAAAACAGAAACCCTAGCCTTTCTTACCACGTCGCTAGTGAAAAAAATTGAAACATATCATCTACCTCTCTTTATTATGCTAATGAACTCTAACAGTAACTTTCTTTTAATCCTCTCTTTATTATGCTAATGAACTCTAACAGTAACTTTCTTTTAATCCTTTTAATTTATCCAACAAAAAGCATTGAGAGTAATACACTTTAATACCATATTCTCTTCTTATCAATATTTTTCACTTTTAACAATATTAAATATTCGGGTGTAATTTGATGTTATAAGGAATGTTATAATACAGTAATACACCTACTCATTTTAACGAAGGTGTGTATTAGCATGATGTACCTTCTTAATTTAAGATTAAAACTCTTCTCTCTCTTAATTATGATTTATTTAATTTTTTTTCAATTATTTTTATACCTAAAACTCATTTTTTTTCTCTCTATTTTTCACTCAATTAATTTATGTAATTATTTAACATTTAACTATCAATTTAATAATAAAAGTTCTTTAACATTTTCATTTTCATTGCCATTCTAATTCTCTATTTTATTTTATTTTCTTGACAATAACATTTTTGTAATTAAACTAGTGCATTCCGTATCTTTTATAGCATTAACATTTATAGTTAAAAGAAAACTCGTTCAGTAAAACATTATAGTAATTTTTTTTCTTGAAATACAGCTAATGGAAATGTTTTTCAATTTTTTTACTAAAGCATTATAGTGTATGATAAAAGAAAACACAATAAAAAGAAAACATATTTACTATTTTTTTTAGTTACAATTAATTTTTTTAAAAAAAACAACTTTTAATTTTTTCTTTAACAAAAATAATCCCTTTATTTTTGAGTAATCAGTCTTTTATAATTTATTTTTAAATAAAAAATAAATTCTTTTGTAGTGTATTTCAAGAAGTAACTTCATTTATAAAATTCTTTTTGTTAAAAAAACAACTGATGATTAAAATACATTACAAAAGAACATATTCGTTATAAAATTGTTTTTCTTTAAAATAATGTTTAAAATACAATACAAAGAATGTGCATTAATTTATTTATATAAATGTTTTTGTCAAACAATGTTAGACATTTTTTTGTTCATTATGTACCAAATTGATAGTTTATATTTTACTTAGTGTAAATTCAAATAATTACATAAAAGAAGGAAATTTCTTTATTGACCCCCTAACCTTCTTGGCCACCCTCGACGAAATTTCCAGAATGCCCTATATTTCGAAAATGCATCTCCGGAATCACTTTTTTCTGAAAAAAAGTTGATTTCGGAAGTGCACTTCTGAAAACACCAAAAAAAAGTGTTTTCGAAGATGTATCTCCGAAAACACAAAAAAGTGTTTTCGGAGATGCATTTCTGAAATCACTTTTTTTTAGAGGGGTGTCTTCGGAGATGCATATCCGAAATATTCCAATTTTTGGTCTTGGAATGTTTCGGATATGCATTTCCAAAAAATTTCAATAATTATTAAAAAATTAAATAAAGGAGAATCAATACAATTAATAGTAAAAAAGAGACTTTAATTAACTTCGGTTTTGCTCTGCTAGGGTTGCGATTTCCGGCGAGAGAAAAGCGGCGAACTATAGCATCTTCTGGTTGGGGGTGGATCTTGAGTTTCACTGTAGTTGGTTTAAACTCCTAGCCTTAGGGTTAGGGACCTCTACGGTGGAGTTTTAGGTTTACCTGCTAACGTGAGCTCTGGGAATGAGGCGTGGCCGACCAAAGAAGAAGCTGGCGATGACCCCACCGGCGAGTGTTAGGGTTTTCTCGTCTACACCGAGTTCTCCCAAGAATACCAGCAATACAAGTGCAGATTTGAACAAAGGTATCACTGGACCTGTGTTGGAAACAATCGCAGAAGAGAAGTTAGACAAAGGGGAGGCTGAACCACCAAAGCCTTGGGTGGATGTCATTAAAGGAAACCGACTGGCTTCGAATGGGAGTATGATTGAATATACGGCACCAATGCTTGTTAATGGGGAGCTGGAGGTACATATTGAGGAGCAAGATGTTGTCTCTGAGAAACAATTTTGGAGGGATGCACTCATTATGTATGCAATACGTGAGGAGTTACCTATGAACGTAGTCAGAAAATTTATGAATACGACATGGAATTTTGTATCGATGCCGGATCTTTACTACAATGAAGAAGGATATTTTATCATTCGGTTCAGGAGTAGTGAGGATAAGACAGCAGTGCTTATGCGAGGACCATACACACTATACAAGAAGCCTATCTTGCTCCACGAGTGGAACCCCAAATTCACCTTACACGATGATGTTCTCAGGGTTTTGCCTATTTGGGTGATGTTTCCCCAATTGCCTCTGGTGTACTGGGGAGAAAGAAGCATAGGGAAGATAGCAAGTGCCATTGGGAAACCACTTATGACTGATGAGTGTACAGCAAAGAAACTCAGGGTTTCTTATGCTAGAGTCCTTATTGAGGTAGATGTCACCAAAGAACTCAAGAACCACATCACCATAAGGGACCCTACGGGGGAAAAGCTGATGCAACAAGTGGATTATGAGTGGAAACCGCCATTCTGTACTCAATGCAACAAGGTTGATCATGTGTGCAAGCAGAAAATTGAGAAACAGAAGCAAGTGTATGTTCAGAAACAAGTTGTCAACAATCCAACTTCTAAGGAAGCTACCCAAGCCATGACCCAAGATAATAAGATAACTACTGAGGAAGAGAAAGAGGAGCCTTGGATCCCAGCTAGAACTGCAAGCAAGAACAGGGGCAAAGAACCAGTTATACAAACAGAAGTTAATTGCACTAATGGTTTTGATCCATTGAACCAAGGTGAGTGTTCCACACCATTCCCTATACCATGATGCTTAGCTGGAATGTTAGAGGGCTGAATAAACATGCTAGATGCATGGAGGTTGGAGCCCACCTCAAGACTAATAAGGTTAGTTGTGCTGCTTTGCTTGAAACTAGAGTCAAAATAAACAATAAAGAATGCATTAGGAAGCATTTGGGGTTAGACTGGCAGTTTCTTGATAATTATGTGCATCACTTAAATGGTAGAATATGGCTAGGTTGGGATCATAGGATATGGCATATTAAAGGGTTGGGTGCTTCTGATCAATACCTGCACTGTGAGGTGTCAAATAGCAAAGGTGACTTCTCCCACTTCTTAACTATAATCTATGCTCAGAACCAGTTGATTAATTAAAGGAATCTTTGGACTGATTTACAGACTATTGGGCATACTATAACTAAACCATGGATGATCATTGGTGACTTTAACAATGTGTTAAAGAGAAATGATAGGATTGGAGGGTATGAGGTTCATGAGTTTGAATATAGGGACTTGGAAAATCTGATGGAGACTTTAGGCCTGTTTGAACATGACACAAAGGGTCCTCATTTTACTTGGTCCAATAAACATGCTGATGGGTTAATCTACTCAAGGATATATAGGGCTCTTTGCAACTGCCAATGGTTCACAAAATACCATGATAGTGTTATTGAGATCCTTAATCCCCACATATCTGATCATTCACCTCTGAAGCTGAGTTTGGAAATCACACCTGTAGGATTTAAGAGAAGGAGATTTCAATTCCCGAATGTGGTGATAGAAAATCCAGAGTACATGGAGAGATTGAGAAACAATTGGCAACAGGATATGGTAGGGAATCCTATGTTTAGACTGTGGAGAAAACTGCTTAGGCTTCAGTCTGTGATGAAAATGCTTAACAAGTCTGTCAATGAGGAGGTTAGGAAAATCCAAGACTATAGAGAAAAGCTGGATCAGGCCCAACAGCTACTTCAGACTGATTTTATGAATCCTGATCACTGCAGGATGGTGAAGTATTGGATTGAGGAATTGCTGAAACAGACTGAGTTGAAGAGAAAATTCTGAAGCAAAGGGCCAAAATTGATTGGATTCAATTAGGTGATGGTAATAATGCAAATTTTTTGCTAATCTCAAGGCAAAAAACAAACTATCATTCTCAGCCTAAAGAATCAACAAGGTGTGACTGTGACTGAATTTAAAGACTTGGAAATAGAGGTTTTGCAGTTTTATAGGAATTTGATTGGAACTGAAAACCAGAGTAGAAGACAAGTGAACATAAGTATCCTGAGAAAAGGTCCCCAATTAAGTAGAGATCAACAAATGACACTAATTCAACCTGTGACTGAGGAAAAGGTATGGCAGGCTCTAAAGGGTATGGGTGATAATAAAGCACCTGGCCCTGATGGTTTCAATGGAAAATTTTTCAAGTCAGGATGGAGTATTATTAAAAGAGATGTTATTGATGCAGTGCAGGACTTCTTTGTACATAAGAGATTGTATAGAGCAGCAAACTGTGCTCTGGTAACTTTGATCCCTAAGCATAAGGATGCTTCTACCATGAAGGACATGAGGCCTATAGCTTGTTGTTCAACAATTTACAAACTTATCTCAAGAATTCTGACTGCTAGACTGAACAAGGTAATCCACTCTATTATACATGATAGTCAAACAACTTTCATGACTGGTAGGAGTATACATGATAATATCATTATGACTCATGAGTTGATTAGAGCGTACAATAGGAAGCATGTCTCTCCTAGATGCACAATCCAGATTGACTTACAAAAAGCTTATGATATTGTCTGTTGGGATGCCCTGGAAACAATTATGACAGAATTGAGTTTTCCAAATCAATTCATTGGTTGGATAATGCTAGCTGTTAGAACAGTCTCTTATAGGTACTTGATCAATGGCAAAGTGAGTGACATCCTTCAAGCTAGTAGGGGTTTGAGACAGAGTGACCCTGTGTCTCCACTATTATTTGTCTTGGTTATGGAATATCTCCATAGATGTATGATGGAGCTCAAGGAGAACATGGATTTCAAGTACCATTCCAGGTGTGCAAAATTGAACATCACTAACATTTGCTTTGCTGATGACCTCATGTTATTTGCCAGGAGCGATGTTCTTTCAGTTCAGACTATGATGAAGGTGTTTCATGGTTTTTATGAGGAAACTAGACTGTGTAACACCCTTCTAAACCCCGCGGCAATTTAAATAAATATATCAGAGTAAAAACATAAATACAAGGGTGCCACAATTATTTAAAATAAATAAACCAACCCTGGTCAAGTCATGCTTCATTAGGAAACGATTTACTAAAAACACAATCATGTTTATCACAGCGGAATAAGAAACATCATTAATATAACCAAAAGGAAATATAATCCAACACCAAATAAAATAGAGTAATCTCATAAAACTCTATAACTATCATCCCCCAGTGTTACAAGATCAGAGCATGACCGACACGACCCAACATAAACGGATAAACTCTACAAGTCATCCTCACCGAGCACTAATGCCGCTACTCCTCAATATGAAAATGACAACATGTAAGGGTGAGTCTCATTCTCAATTAGTAAATATTATGCAATTCATAAGCAACAAGTATCATAATATACCGTTCACCCAATTATACATATTCAGATTCACATCTATTATTCATCAATTCACACAATAATAGATTACAACACAAAACACAGAAATCCATACAATCATGTTATGACAAAATGCATATGACAAAATGCATATGACACAACTGACACTATGCATGTGGTACCAAAATTCGTGAATCACATTCACAAGACTTCTCTCTATGATACTGCCCTCCAAATCGCTCACACCCCACATGGGCACACGATTAACCTCATCGCTCACACCACCATGGGCACACGATGACTACTTACTAATCTCCGCACAATGGGAATTAGCCACCAACGATCCACTCATCAACGGGATCCATCATCAAATGCATATGAATGAATGAAACACACATAACATACTTAAAAACATCACCGAATCACGATGAACAACTCATCTCAACACCACATCACCGAATAAGTATGTACATGTTTTCAATATCATTCAAATAGTCATGCATTCATCACAATCATAATATTAATCACAACCAATTCATCATCACATCAAATACATTGTCACACCTATCTCATATGCACACAATGTTCAATTCTCATCAAGTAATTAAATCGAGTTTTAAAGAAATAAAGTCGGCCACCGCCCTTATTCATCATTCATCATATAAAACATTCAATTACTTGCACAATGCCCAAAACGGCACTAAGAAAGGATTCACAGATCAAAAGATACGTCATTTTAAGTTTTAGAAAAATTCTCGTTCAGCAAGGTTCGCTCAGCGACGCAAGGCAGAAGCGAATTCCTTCGGACCTCCACTTAGCGGACCTCTAGCGACGTTAAACAGAAGCGAACAACGTTGGGACCTCCGCTCAGCGGACCTGCGATTTCAGCAATTCTCATGTCTGCGACATACCCTGCGATTTCACCTAATTCCAGTCCAAAATCGACCCCAGACATCACATACAGGCATATAATCATCATACATTCCATCATACACCACAAAACATCATTTAAATGCATTATTAACCAATTAGTTCACACAATTATCATCAATTCAATCCAATTATAACACCCTAACCTAACAATCCCAATGTCTAATTGAATCAAACCATACATCAATCTACCTATTACCTAAGACCACATAAGAGATACTAAAAGGAAGAGTCCCCCATTACCTTAGGTTTGATCTTCGGTCTTCCTCTTTCCAAAGCTCTTCGGTTATTTTCACGTTCTTTCTCTTCTCCCAATTGCTGTAACCCTCCTCTTCCACAATTTCCTTCTATTTTATGAGAAATAGAATAACTTTGGTTAATGGGCCTAACAAGTTAACACCTCCCTTTCTCACTAACCACAACACAGCCCAACAACTATTTTCCAATATTTCTCAATATTCCTCATAAAATCAATTATTCCAATTAAATAATTTTCCTACTTAAATTAAATAATTAGAAATAATTTTCGGGGTGTTACAGACTGCATGCTAATCAAGATAAATGCAAGGTTTTCTTTGGAGGGACTGGTATAGAGGAACAACAAGCTATTAGAGAAGCCACTGGATATGCTGAAGGTAAATTACCTATAAGATATCTGGGAGTGCCTTTAACAAGTAGGAAGTTATCTGTTGTTCAATGTCAGCCTATTATTGATAAAATGATGACTAGAATCCAACACTGGTTTGTTAAGTTCCTGAGTTATGCTGGCAGGCAGCAACTTGTTCAAAGTGTCTTAATGTTAATTACTAGCTATTGGGTGAGTGTCTTCCCTCTCCCTAAGAAAGTGATTCAGAAAATTGAGGCTCTTTGTAGGAATTTCCTACGGTCTGCCAAAACTGATGGGAGGAAAGCTCTTGTATCTTGGGATAATACTTGTGAACCAAAGAATGCAGGGGGGCTGAATTTTAAAAAGGTCATCATTTGGAACAAGGCTTCCATTATGAAGTTGTTGTGGAACATACATAACAAAGCTGACAAACTTTGGATAAGATGGTTAAACACCTACTTCCTGAAAAGTATACCTGTACTCCAATGGCAAGTTAACCATACAAGCTCTTGGATGTTGAATTGTATACTGAAAAGTCGAATGCACATTCAGAACAATGTGACATGGGAGAAAGCTGAGCTCACTAAAATCTTTGATATTGCAGCTATTTATAAGAGTATATGTGGTGAGAGTGCTATGGTTCCTTGGAAGCATCTGTTTTACCAAAACAGTGCAAGACCAAGGGCGAAATTTACACTTTGGTTGGCACTGCAGGGAAGGCTCGCCACTAAGGATAGGCTGGAGAGATTTGGGATAATCCTTGATAGACATTGTTGTTTTTGTTTGCAGCAGGAGTCCCTAAACCATCTTTATTTTGACTGTGCATTTACAGGTACAGTTTGGGAGAGAATGCTAGCATGGAATGGCTACATTCGCCATGGTACGACCTGGGATAGTGAAAAAATTTGGCTTATTGAGGAGCTGTCCAAAAAAGGTTGGCGAAGAGAAATTCTGAGAATCACTCTTGCTGAAACTGTGTACCATATTTGGCAAGAGAGGAATGGGATAATTTTCATGAACACCAGTCCAAATCTTGATGTCATTAGAAGGATCAAAGATAGTGTTATAGGCAGAAGCATTTTACCTAGCAAGTTAAAGATTCATATTAATGCTAGTAGCGATAGTTTAAGTTAAGTTTGCTTTATGTTTGTATTGGTGACTTGGGCCTGGATCATGTGATCGACTTGTTTTATCTGTTTTTGGGAATTAATAAAAGTATTCTTTCTCCACAAAAAAAAATATAATTAATAGTATAATTAATTGTATTAATTAAAAGATATTATTAAATATATATCATTATCATTAAAATATAATAATAATTATTAACATCTTTTTTTAAATTAAAATATTTTGTAGTTATTATTTATAATTAAATTTTTTCAACAATTTTTTATGCACTATTACTTTATTTACAAATAAATTATTTGATACTTTATTTTAATTGAATAGAATAGAATTTAATTTTAATTAAATTAAAAAAAACAATGAGAATATTTTAAAAAAGTTAAAAGAAACTTTTTATTTCATATAAAATCAATTTGATAGAAATTATAGTAGTAAATGTAAATAGTACTTTGTTAAGTGAATAAAATTAAAATTTAAGTGAATCTCTAGTATAATTATACATATAAATATTAATTTTATTCTTTAATTTAAATAAAATTGAAGAAAATAATAAGAAATTTGTTTAAGAATTAAAAAAAGAATTTCTTTATTCATTAACATCAATATGATAGTAATTTTTTAGTAGTAATATAAAAAGTACGTTAGTTGATCAAATTTTTAGTAGTGTTATTTATAATTAAAAAAATAATTAAATTCATTTTTGTAAAAGTAGACTTATGTGTTATTTATTTATTTGACATTATCTGGAATTGATTATTCATGTGAGAGAAAAATAATGTTTTGTTAATATATAGAATTGATTAGATAGATATAAAAGGAATTACTGGTCATATGAAAAAAGAAATATTTTATTAAGCTTGATCCCTCCTCTATTGATTAACATCCCAAAATTCTTAATATTTTGGGATTTTGATTAACTGGGATATGCATATCCGAATTAATCAAAATTCTAATTTTTTTTTTTGTGTTTTCGGAGATGCATCTCCGAATTAATCAAAATCTCATTTTTTTTCGAAGATAAATTTCCGAAATCTGAAAAATTCTAAAAAAAAAAACTTCAGAGATGCATCTCCGAAGCAGGGGTAAATTTGGATTTTCGCTGGGGTCAGCCCCATAGGGAGGTGGACAAAGAAATTTCCTAAATGAATTGACTGAAAAATAGAGGGAGAAAATGAGTTTTAGGAATAAAAATAATTGAAAAAGAAATTAAATAAATCATAAATAAGAGAGAGAAGAAGTTTTAATGTTAAATTAAGAAGGTGCATCATGCTAATACACACCTTCATTAAAATGAGAAGGTGTGTTATAGAGCTGTCAAAATGGGCCGAAGCCCATGGACCGGCCCATCGAGCCCGAAAAAAGTTAGGGCCTGGGCCTTATTTTTTTAGCCCATTTACTTCCGGGTTTTTTTAGCCCGGCCCAAAAAAACCCTAAAAAATAAGGGTCAACCCGTATGGGCTATGGATAGCCCGTCAGCCCGAATTTTTTTAAAATATAATTATAAATTCTAACCTATTAAAAAGCTAAACAAAAGAAAATAATTTAATTGGGCCAATATTCTTTTCCCAAGTTAATATCAGCCTACGACCCACTATGAATCACACTATCACATTATCACTCAATCAAAACATAATAACCTAATTTCACTATCGTGAGAGGAAGTGGTTGTTGGCTGGTGATGTCTTTCACGATCGGAAGAAGCGGATGGTGACTGGTGGTTCTGTTCTTTCACGATCGGAAGACGTGAGTTCATTTCTCGTCTTCTTTCTTTCTCTCTATTTTAGTGTTTCTTGAGTCTGATAATTATTTGTTTGATTGGTTGAAAAATGCAGAATAATCTATTCTTTCATCAAGTGCTTTTTTAATATTAATATTCAACTATGCTTACCTTTAAAGTTTAACCAATGAAACTGGTGTGTGTGTGTGTGTGTTTCGTTGAAAGTGTATACAGTACTATTTTAGTACTAATTTATGCGATTTGAATTGTTTGTTTTTGTTATTATGTTAAACTTTATGCTATATAGTATATACATGATACAATACTAATTTATGCTATATAGTATATACAATACTAATTTATGTTATTTTAGTACATCTTGTTGTTGTTATAATGTTAATCTGAGTTGTTAGAAATATTTTTGTATTGATTTGAAACTGATGCTTGGTGTTATTATTGTGTTGATATACATGTAGGGATTATAGTTTGTGTCTACTATAATCATGGAAATTAATAGTGATAGTGAGGTTAATGCTAGGCAAGTTAAGGTAACTCCACCTGTACCATTATTAACGAAGAAGAGTCATCGGAACCAACCACCAAAAAACAAAGGCCCTTACGTCTGAAGTGTGGAAACATTTTTTAAAGGTTGGGGTTGTGGTTGGTAAAGAGAAATGTAAATGTAAGGGTTGTGGAAGATTCTTGAGTTGCGCTGCTACTAGTGGAACTTCTCATTTGACTCGTCATGTTAACAGTTGTAGGCTTATTCCAAAATTTCATGATGTGGGTGACATGATACTTGATGCCGAAGGAAGATTGAAAAAGAAAAAGTTTGATCCTAAGGTTAATCGTGATATCTTGGTTGAAATGATAATTACCCACAATCTACCTTTTAACTTTGTTGAGTATAGTGTTTTTAGGAAATATCAAAAATGGTTGAATGATGATTGTACCTTTGTTACTAGAAATACTGTTTCACGCGATGTTATGAAATGTTATGAGGAAGAGAAACAAAAGCTTAAGTTACAGTTGTTGGCATCCTCGTTATATATTTGTGAAGTAAGTGTAAACTATTATTGTTATTTCTTTTGATTGGGTTAATTTTATAATTTAAATTTTATCAATTTTATATGTTTAATTTGTAGGAATTTGAAGAGCATGAAAGTCAAGCAAGTAACAATACTGGAAAATCTGAACTTGATGCTTATTTAGATGAACAAAGGTTGCCTCCATCGGTTGGTTTTGATATCTTAGCTTATTGGAGAGAAAAGAGTCGTAGATGTCATACTCTTGCAAGAATGGCTTGTGATATATTGAGCATTCCAATAACTACACTGGCTTCCGAATCTGCTTTTAGTATTGGCTCTCGAGTTTTAAACAAATATAGAAGTTCAATGAAAGAGGAATCCGTTCAAGCTCTCATGTGCACACGAAGTTGGTTACATGGTTTTGAAAGTAAACTTGTTAACCTTGCCTCTATATTGAATAATTTGTCTCTATACTAAATACACTATTTAACATAGGTTAGAAATTAATATTTAAGATTGTTAGAAATTAATATTTGAAAGAGATAGCCATGATAGAAATTAATATTTGAGAGATTGTTAGAAATTAATATTTGAAAGAGACATGTTTATACAAATATGTAATGGAAAACTAGTACTGTTTATACAACTAATCAATAATTAATGAAAGAGACAGGACAACCATGACATTAACGAATTCTTTTTGTTTTACAAGTAGTACTGCTTATACAACTAATCAACAATTAATGAATTCTTTTTGTTATAACAATTTTTTTTATTGTTTTGTAGAATTTGATAACGACATTAATGCTAATCAAGATATTGGATTTGGAAGTGGACAATTAAGCATCCAACACATTTGAACATTCAAATGCCGTCGAAGAAAGCTCAAGTGACATCGCGAGTCGAGTCAAAATTTGAACAATGTTATTTTGTGTTATCATGAATATTTTGTTATCTTGAATATTTATAACTTAAAACTTGTTGGAACAAGTTATTTAATTTTGTGTGTTACATACATTGGATGATTTGTGATGTATTTTGGATAATGTTTGAATTAAGTCAATGTGTTGTTTTATATTTTAATTGTTACATTGCATTGCATGGTTACTTACAAAATGAAAAAAGATTTTTTTAAAAAAAAAAAATGGACCCGTTTAGGGTCGGGTAGCCCGCACCCCAGACAGGACTGGGTAGGAAAACAAGAGCCCATTTAAATATGGATATTTTGGGTCCGGCCTTGAAAAGTCCGAAGCCTGCATGGGCCGGCCCTAAACGGGCTGGGTAGCCCATATTGACAGCTCTAGTTATAGCATTATATATATATATATATATATATATATATATATATATATATATATATATATATATATATAAATTTGCTAACGTAGACCCACCTCTTTTTAGGAAGGTCTATTTTAGCAAACATTAACTAGAAAATAATTAAATGAACCTTAAAGTGGATGTTGTTAAAACACACCTTCATAGGTGGAGTTTGCTATTATACACCTACTTATTTGTATGAAAGTGTATTTTACCTAGTATTAACTAAAAATTATAAATGCACTCTTAGGTGCATGATATTAAAATATACCTTCTTAAAAAAAAAAATTGGTCTACGTTGGCAATTAGCAAACCTTATATACTTTATGCGTATCAAAAAGAATGATAGTGTTAACTTTGTCTTTCTTTTTCTAGATGAAAAAAAAAAAAAAACAGCTTTTTTTTTTTAAAATTTCGAAAAGATAGTATATACTTTATGTTTTATGTTTTCTGATAGTATATATTTTATGTTTTATAAATAGTTGCAAAGAAATATCAATCGTTTTTCCCAAAAGATTTTTTTATACGTGTTGTCTTTTTAAAAAAAAATTCCGTATAAATTTTAAGATTTTTTAATATCATGGTTTTTATCGGTATTTTAGAAAATTCAATATAAAATCTCAAATTTATGTTTTTATTATGGATTTTTGAAAAAAAAAATAATATAAATCTTTTTTGTCTTTTCGAAATTTATGATTTTATATTAAATTTTTGAAAAAACTAATATAAAATTACAATCTCCCAAAATTTATGATTTTATAACCCAGTTCAACATCTTAAAAATGTTAAAAAAAACACAAGAAAGATGAGGTTTGAATGGATTTTTTAAATTTTTTGCTTAGAAACCACAAACAATTATATATATATATATATATATATATATATATATATATATATATATATATATATATATATATATTGAGAAAAACACATGAAAGATGAGGTTTGAATGGGTTTTTTTAAATTTTTTGCTTAGAAAAACTATTCCCACAAACAATTAAGATAGACAAGCTAAGAAAGAAAGTGATACAATCGGTTTATACAAGTTCACCTTAAACAGGACTAATGTTGTCCACCTGCTAAGGTGATTTCGCCTTCAAAAATGACTTAATCCATTAATCTTGAAAGATTACAAACAAACATCTAAGTGTTTAGAAAAACACCTTAACCCTCTTCAGTATACAGACTATCACCTAGTCACTTGAGGAAGAAAAATAAATCTCAAAAGGTTTACAGTAGAAAGTGATTACAATAGTGCTTCTAGATAAGCAAATGAAACAAAGTTAAGAACAAATGTTTACACACAAATAATGAGCAACAACTCTTTGTGTTTTTGAATTTCTCTTGGACGAATTTTTCTACGTGAATAATTTGCACAGTAACTCTCAATTTCTTTCCTTCTCGTTCTCTTATGATTCTTATTGTCTTCAATGAAATAGTGATCCTTTATATAGGTCCAAAAAATAGACCGTTGGAAAGGACAAAATGTCACTATCATTGCTAGCTAATATAACGGTGTCGTGAGATCGTGGGAGACAAAGAGCACAATAATTCATACATACGTTCTCACCATAGTGGATGGATACTATATTGTTGTACTATTTTCTTCGTGTGCAAGTTTCTGATCTTTTCTTCTAAATAAATACTTATGATATAAAGTAATGATGAGTCCAGAAGAGATCATGTTAGATGAGTGTTCTAAAACTATCAGAATCTTCAGAGTCAGAACCTTGTCTTCAAAGCTGAAAGCAAAAGCTAATCTGAGAAACAATTATTGATTTTGGAGTTGGAAGCAAAAGCTTATCTGAGTTGGAAATCTTGACTTCTGATCTGGAAGCAGCAACTTATCTCAAAAACACATGGAGATACATTTCTAGCAAACATTCAACATTCTTTTGAACTACTGATGTTTCTTTAGAAGTGGATGCAATAGTTCTTATGAGGTGTGCCAACAATGATTCTGATGATTTTTCCAAATAACTATCAACACTCAAATAAACAATTTTATCTGCACACTTAAGAAACTATTAGAGTACAAAATTGTTACATATAAAATATATGTATTGTTATCATCAAAACTAGAGATTATATGCAGAACCAAATCTTGTTCTAACAATCTCCCCCTTTTTTATGATGACAAAACCATGTATTTGGATGAGACAATTTTACAAGGTTATATCGTAAAAAGTCTCAGATTTAGATAGAAAAACCCGCCCTGAGATAAACAAGCTCCCCCTGAGTCTAAGACTTATAGCAATTTTAGAGATTAAGGGATGTCAGAGCCTTGTTAACCTGTCAGATCTAGATTTTAGAAAAAAGTACGCTTATCAGAGCTTGATTTTATCAGGACCTTATCAGAGCTTGATTTTATTAGAACCTTCCGAACAACAAAACTTCTTTATCTGAGCTAATCTATTCGCTGTTGTTAGTTCCATGGTTTTTGTAATTGGCATAATTTTGATAAAACATGGTTCTTAACTAATGTTGAGCAAAATGTTGAAACATCTTGTTCTGTTGTCATAACAGGTTCAGCTGTTATGTGTTTTGACTGATGCTCTGCCAGATTCTGTGACATCCTACACCAGAACATCCTGACAATTCAGACTGATTTTTAAACCTTGAAATATTTGATTGAAAAATATGAGAATCTGAAATATTCAGATAATCATTACTGGCGAAGGCAATCAACGATGATTAAGACAAATGCAAATTAGTCTCTGTTTTTAGAAAAAGAATCTTTGAGATTTCTTTTGGAAAACTAAGACATTATTTGATTTTATATGTTCCTAGTTTTTAAAAGATCTTGCAGCTGTTTTCAGAAAATAGAAAATTGGATTCAGTTTGATGTCCAAGCCCATTCAGCAAGTACCTATAAAAAGGAACTTGGGAAACCTAGTTTTCCAAACATTCACACAAGGGAAACTGTGGGTACAATAAGGGTTGTTGTTTTGGGAGTTCCTCAAGTTCTTCGTGTTTTTTGTTCTTTTGTGACACTCATGTATCTTCTGGTACATTGATGTGGATGTGTGTTCTCACTCTTAAAGCTTTTAAGCAAGAGAGTTGAGTTGTATTCTTGATCGAAGCTCTTAAGCAAGATCAAGTATTGTTTTTAGTTAGGGTGCTTAAATAAGTATTTTGTTTATTGGAAAGTGTAATCTTTCTATTTGGGTTCCCTTGGTCGCGGAGTGTGTGGTTGTTTTATCACTGCGGCGATTGGAAGTGGGATGACGATTTATCAGGTCTAGATGTCGACTTCTAGGCAGAAGTAACTTTGGGTAGTGATTAAGCAATAAATTGTAAATGGGGGTGTTTAGATTTGAACTAATAGTAGACTTTGTAACACCCCATATTTCCTAATTATTTATTTATTCTGGAATTTAAAAAATTAATTAATGGAAGTATTGGGAGATTATGGAATAAAGAGCTATTGGGCTTAAGTTGTGGTTAGTAAAGAGGGGGTGTGATGGTTAGGCCTTTTACTTAATATAATTTCTATTTTTCATAAAATAGAGGAAGTTGTGAAAAAGAAGTCAAAAAGGCAAAAAGGGGAGAAAGAGCAAGAACACGTAAAAGAGAAGAGAAGAAGAGGAAGAACTTTCAAGACTTTGAATCAAGGTAAGGGGGGACTCTTCCTTTTAGTATCTCTTATGTGATTATAGGTGATAGAATTGATTAAGATATGGTTTGACTCAATTAGATATATTGGGATTGGGATTGTTAGGTTTGGTGATGCCATAGTTTAGGGTAATTGATGGAATTGCATGAACTATTGATTGAAAATACATTTTTGTTGATGTTTGATGATGTGTGATGGTGTATATGATGATTTTATACCTTTAATTGATGTTTAGAAGGGGTTTTGGGTGAAGGATGTGTTGAATCGCAGGTCTGTCACGGAGGTGAATTTCTGCATAATCGCACGTCCGCTAAGCGGCCCCTAGCTCCCTAAGCGGATGCTGTTTGTTTTTCAAAAATTAATCAGGCTCGCTAAGCGGAGCTAGTCCGCTAAGCGGAGATCCCAACGTAGTTAGCTTCTGCCATAGACTGCTTGAAGCGGGGTTATTGAAATTTCAAGTGCATAAGCACGCTTGAAGGTCGCTGAGCGGAACTTGCTGTATGCAACTTTTTCCAAACTTTGAAATACTGTAACTTTTGATCCGTGTATCCTTTTTATGTGTCGTTTTAGGTGTTGCAAAGTTAATTAAATGTTTTATGATATAAAATAGAGAAATGGGCAGTGGCCTGATTTTATTTAAAAACTCGATTTAATTACTTTGGTGAAACGAACATTGTGCATATATGTGATCTTGTGAGTATGACAATGTGTTGGTGTAGTGATGAATGAATTGAGGCTTTGCTATGTTTATTGTGATAAATATGTAAATGATTGTGTAAGCATGTGCATACTTTATCGGTGATGGAAATGGTGAGTTACGGTGAGACGATGCAGTGCATCGGATCAGTGATGTTTTTAAGTATGTCATATGTGTGCATTCATTCATAAGCATTCGGTGATGGATCCCGGCGAGGTTGGATTAATGGTGGACATAATTCCCATTGTGTGGAATTTGTATGGGTGAGACTGTATCTCGGTGATGTTTAGATCGGTCAGGTGGATTAATTCTACGGCTTATTGGTACCATATGCATAGTGTCAGTCGATTCATATGCATTTGTCATAACATGATTGAATGAATTTTAGTGTTATGTTGGGTGTTGTAATTATCGTGTTTGATGAATGATAATTGGAAATCTGAATATATTGCGAATTGGGTGAATGATATATTATGATGTTTTATTGCTTATGAATGCATAATATTTATTAATTGTGAATGAGACTCACCATTACATGTTGATATTTTCAGATTGAGGAGTAGCGGCTTATTGCTCGGTGAGGATAGCTTATAGAGCTCATCCAGTAGTTTGGTGTCGTGTCGGTCATGCTCTGATAGTGTAACACTGGGAAACGATTTAGTTAAAGTTGAATTGCGTACTTTATTTTGGTGGTTTTGGTATTATTCCATTACTTTGATTTTGTGATGTATACTTTCCGCTATGTTAAACATGATATGGTTTAATTGGTGAATCGTTTCTAATAAGGCATGACAATTGACGCATGTTTGTTTTAAATTAATTGTGGCACCCTTGGTTGCATATTTTTACTCTGATTATTTTATTAATTTCCGCGGGGTTTATAAGGTGTTACAGACTTCCTTCCTAGCTTGGTAGCCCATAGATTAGGTGTTGTTTGCACTGAACTAGGTTAGCAATTCATTGTGATATTTATCATTCTGTCATTTACTTTTAGTTTTGATAAGTATGCTGTAAGTTAGCAGATGTTATAACATCTGTCTTGACTTTGTGTGTTGTTAAGACATATATCTTGACATCTATTGTAAGTGCCGGAATTTTAATTGGCATCAGAGAAGGCACCCTAATCTGTTTATTGGGTGAGCTCCGGGGAAACAAATTTCTCGTAGTATGGATCCTGAGATAAAATTAGCAGACACCATTGTATATCTTGGAAGTTAATTTAAAAGTATATTGCAAATACTGGAAATAATGGAAAGAGCTAAAGCCAAAAACATCTCATCTGAGCAATCTTCAAAATAAAGAGATTCAGTGTAACGAATGTAAAGAACTAGGGGACTCTGGAACTGAATATTCTACATATCTCAAACCCAAGGTTCTGACTACTTCATGGTCAGGTGATGAATCTGCTGGAGAAGAAGCTGCTAAGATTGCGACTGCCTTAGCTGGAAAATGTGATTCTAAGGATGCCTCAAGTAGTGAAGAAATTTCCCAGGATGACCTTGTTATTCCTTATATAGAACTCTGCAACAAAAGTGAGGAAGTTTATGTGAGGGCAAATATGTGTTTTCATGATGTCAAAACATTGTGAACTTGACACAACTGATGTGGAAACAAAGGAATCAAATGGATGCATTAAAGAAAATTGTTTTTGTCAAATTTCAGTCAACAGGTCGACACATATATGCCATAGGTCGACCTATCTGGTGACTTAAGGAAAATTCTATGTATGAGCAGAATGCGTCAATGCATTGATAGCTCAGGTCGATGCATGGCGTTTTGAGGAAACCTCGGGTATGCGCACGCCAACCCTACAGGTCGACGCATGAAAGTTTGAGGAAATCTCGGGTATGCGCACGCCGACCCTTCAGGTCGACGCATGTGTCATGCTTTGTCCAAAAACAAGTGCAGAACTTGAACAGGTCGACCTATGCAGTGGGGCAGGTCGACCTATCACTACTTTTACTGGTTTTTTCTGTGTTTAATTGGCTAATGCAAGGGGTGTGGTATATATATCAAATTGGTCATTCTCAAGCAAATTAACAAGAAACGTGAAAGATATACTCAAGCTTCTTCTCATCTTCAACCTTTCGCTTATTGATCGAAAATTTTACTGCATGTGTGTAGTTGGTGATTGGTAAATTCTATCCTTGTTAAACATTTTGCAATCAAATAAAACTTTCCTAATTTCATTTGAAATTAGGGGCAGACGTACTCCTGCGAGGACGATAGAGGAACTGCCTTAACAAATCTCGTGTTCTTTATCGTTCTTACATTTATCTTTTCAATATTCGTTTTTGTTAAAAATCCATTGTTGAGCAAAAATTGAAGTTTGTGAATATCGATCACCAAGTGTTCGATAAAATTACCCATTTAATTTTTGGTCAAATTTTGGTAAAACGGTTCATTGTGAGTAATACTCTATTAAGTGTGTATTTGAATTAATTGATAAATTCGTTAAAACGTAATTCATATTTCGCCGTTTTTCATCCAATTTGGTTAGCGCACATATGCGGTCCCCGATAACTCGATCGTTCAAAGACGATAAAGTTGATCCCGGGAAGTCACGTTTCAAAAGCTAGAATTTTCTTAAGTCGGAAAAAGGTGGTCTATTCACCCCCTCCGAACCATCCCTATCGTCTAACAGTTTACCATATAGGGGTAATGCAAAGAAGGATCGTAGCTAAGCTCAAGGATGAAAACGAAGAAAATATGGCTGACAACTATGAACTCCAAAAGTAAAGTAACCTTATTAATATCTCAACTTGATAATATCATAAAGGGAGTTAGGGTGTTGAGTAATGGATCTAATGTGTTTGACGACATTCTTTAATATGTAAGAAAAGGAAGAAGGCATACTGGAATTGGGTTTAGTCATCAACCTTCAAAAAAAGAGAAAACCCCTGAGATAAAGTTTGTTCTTGTTATAATATAGGATGAAAACATGATGTCAGATCGAATGTCACAACATCGTGAAAGATATGAAAAAACTCAGACCAAAGTCAAATTTCAGTCCTTAAAATGTCTGTTATGTGGAAGAAATGCTCACTCAGAGAAAATTTGTCACAAACTTCATGGATATCCAAAATATTCATCTCAATCCAGTACAAGCTCTATACATATTAAGCCTAAGTTGAGTTGGAGAGCAAGAAATATTATTGCTCATACCTCTCTTAAAGTCACATCAAAAGAAGACTGCTATTTTAACAATGGATGCTCCAGGCACATGACAGGAGTAATAAATATGTTAAAAGATGTCAAACCTTATTCTACTAGCTATGTTACTTTTGAAGACAGTGCAAACGGTGTAATCAAAGGTGTTGGAAGACTAGTTTATGAAGGATCTCTTAAGCTTGATAAAGTTCTATTTGTAGAAGGTCTGGCTGCCAACCTAATACGCATCAGTCAGCTATGTAATCAAGATCTGAAGATAAAATTTACTAATTCTGAATGCCTGGTCACTAATAAAGACAAAGAAGTTCTAACGAAAGGAGACAAATCTAGGGACAATTGCTATCTATGGACACCTCATGGAATCAGTTATGCCTTCACTTGTATGATGACCAAACCAGATGAATTCAACTTATGGCATCAAAAACTTGGCCACTTACACCTGAAGGGTATGAAGAAAATTGTGTCCAAAAAAGCTATCAGAGGCATGCCTGATCTCAAAATTGAAGAAGGTAGAATCTATGAAGAATTTCAGATAGGAAAGCAAACTAAGATGTCACACTAGAAGCTTCAACATCAGACCACTACAAAAGTTCTAGAACTTCTTCATATGGATCTGATGTGACCTATGCAAGTTGAAAGTCTTGGTGGAAAAAGGTATGAATATGTTGTTGTCGATGATTTTTCTAGATTCACTTGGGTAAAATTCATTAAATAAAAATTAGAAGCCTTTGAAGTCTTCAAAGATTTGTGTCAAAAACTTCAAAGAGAGAAAGATAAAAACATTGTCAGGATCAGAAGTGATCATGGTAAGGAATTTGAAAATAGCAAGCTTGCTGAATTTTGTGCCTTTGAAGGTATTAGTCATGAATTATCCTCTCCTATTAATCTTTAACAAAATGGATTTGTGGAAAGAAAAAATAGAACTCTACAAGAATCAAGAAGAGTCATGCTTCATGCTAAGAAGTTACCATACTATTTTGGGCAAAAGCTATGAATGTTGCTTGTTATATCCACGATAGAGTAACCTTAAGAACTGCAACTGCAAATGATCTATATGAATTATGGAAAGGAAGGAAACCTACTATCAAGTACTTTCATGTATTTGGAAGTAAGTGCTACATCTTAGTTGATTGGGAACAGAGAAGAAAAATGGATCACAAAAGTGACGAAGGAATATTTCTTGGCTATTCTACAAATAACAGAGCCTATAGAGTTTTCAACACCAGAACC
The DNA here is from genome assembly GCF_029867415.1 of Vicia villosa. NCBI lineage: Eukaryota > Viridiplantae > Streptophyta > Magnoliopsida > Fabales > Fabaceae > Vicia > Vicia villosa. The sequence goes on along the minus strand of NC_081180.1, from coordinate 90,899,268 downwards.
CAGGTCATGATGGAATCAATAATTGTTGTGATTGATGACTCAAGCATAGACAATGATCTTAATGTTAACAATGATGTTGGAAAATTCCTCCTAGTGGATGATGAGACAGAGAATGTAGAAGAAGACAATCCCAATGCTGAAGCAGCTAAGCTTGAACCCGAAGATATTTAAGTTAACAAAGGACCCTCAATCAGAATTCAAAAAGATCATCCTAAAGAACTACTTATAGGAAATCCTAATCAAGGGATCACAATAAGATTAAGGGGAGTAGTTTCTAACTCTTGTTTTGTTTCCAAGATTGAACCCAAGAATGTAAAGGAAGCCTTAACTGATGAATTCTGGATGAATACCATGCAAGAATAACTTGGTGAGTTTAAAATAAATGAAGTTTGGGACTTAGTTTCTAGGCCTGGTGGAACAAATGTCATTGGTACAAGGTGGATTTTCAAGAACAAAATAGATGAAAGTAGAGTTGTTATCAGAAATAAGGCCGGACAAATGGCTCAAGGCTACACCCAGATTGAAGGAGTAGACTTTGATGAGACCTTTGCTCCAGTTTCCAGACTTGAACCAATCATACTTCTGTTAAGAGTATCTTGCTTGCTAAAATTCAAGTCGTTTCAAATGGATGTGAAAAGTGTCTTTCTAAATGGATACTTATATGAAGAAGTCTATGTAGAGCAACCAAAGAGATCAATGGATCCTAATTATCTAGATCATGTGTTTAAACTAAAGAAGGCTCTGTATGTGTGGTGGTCGTTTTCTTTACCTCCCCGTTTCACTTGGGAGGACGGCGCGTTAAACCCTTCACGCGAAATTTGGAAGGAGAATGCGCCCGTGGTGGGATGAATTTTATTTCAGTTCTTCCTACGATATCACACGAACTTTCTTATTTGTCCTACGAGTAGGAAAGGGGAAAAAAGATCTCAACTAAACCCTAGGAGTTTGCTAAGTGTGGGGATTTCACCTAGACTAGAAATTCTGGAGTCCGGGAGGTCGGTTATACATAGGGAAGTGTTTAAACACCCTACATATCTGTAGTACTCTACAGGAACCTTCTCTGTGTCATTGTGATTGTGTTTGCTGCTAATGATTGGGAAAGTTTCTCCTTTGTATTAGGAGAAGGAATTGAATTGATTTTAAAAGACAGACAGACAGATAAACTGACTATTTTTGGTATTTTATTAGCTCGCTGAGATTCCTTGTGAACCTCATGCCTACATATCCCTAGTGGAAGTCAGAGCTTAATGTAGTTCGGGGAACTAACTAGGGAAATTAATGTTTTTGGTGCCTTGCTTGAAGCTCAAGGTTGAAGCTTGGAATTAAATCTCTGTTTACAGTAAAGAGACATGAAATCATCTCTACAGAGAGGTATTTGTACTATTCTACCACAAACATTTAAAGGAGTGACAGAATAACTGAATTCATTTCATTCAAGAGGGGGACCTTACTTGTGTATGTGCAAGTATACCAGTCAAATGCCTCTTAAATGAAAGAAAGATGCTCATCCAAATTAGGGAAAGTTACCACATGTCTGGGTTTTACTGCCAGCTCATGCCTTTCAAAATCCTAAATGGGAGACTTGATTAAAATTGAAATTGAAATGTTTGTTTGTTTGTTTGAATGTGGTAGAGTAGTAAAAATATCTCTCTATAGAGATAAGCTATGTCTATCAACTGTATAAAAGATTTGACTTTAGCTGGCTTGTATGAGGCCCAAGCTTGAGGCTTTTTGATTGATTAATTAATTATTGACTCTGGGAGATGACTCCACTGGGGATTAATTACATGATATTTTTTGTGTTCTGTACAAAGCCCAGAATTGAGGCTGACTCTACTTAGGGAGACTCTATTTATGTGCCTTGTACAAAGCCCAAGGTTGTGGCTGACTGCTGAGGATAATTAAATGAATGACTCTATTTTATGTGCCTTGTACAAAGCTCAAGGTTGTGGCTGACTCTAGCTAGGGAAGACATTATTTTCTGCCTTGTACAAAGCCCAAGGTTGTGGCAGACTCTTAAATAAACTGAGTATGGATGACTCTATGGGGAAAAGATCCTGGGTGTTAGGAATCTTTGACACATAAAAGTATGGTTTATCTTCCTTGTACAAAGCCCAAGGTTGTGGCTACTGAATGATGAAGAACTCATTGGGGAGACTCTATTATCTGCCTTGTACAATGCCCAAGGTTGAGGCTGACTCTTGACAGGGGAGTTTTATTGTTTGGGTGCCTTGTATGAAGCCCAAGGTTGAGGCTAACTATTTTTGTTGGTTTTGACTCTACTGAGGAGGTTTTATTTATTAAAAGACTATTTTTCTTTGGAAGCTAACCCTTTCCAGGGATTTTGACTCAGCTGGAGAATTTGTCTGTTAAAAGACTGACTTTATCATGTTTTTTGGAGGCTGACCCTTTCCAGGGGTTTTGACTCTTTTGGGGAAATTATCTCCTAAGAGAAATGAATCTTTATTTTTGACATTTATTAATTGACTTTGGAGGCTAACCCTTTCCAGGGGTTTTATTGAAATGAAGGAATGTGTGGAAGCTAACCCTTTCCAGGGATTTATTGAAATGGAGGTTGATTTTAATTGACTTTGGAGGCTAACCCTTTCCAGGGGTTTTATATTAAAAATGAAAGAATGTGTGGAAGCTAACCCTTTCCAGGGATTTTGTTGAAATGAATGGCAGAAAGATTATCTAATGGAGACTTCTTGTTTAAAGCCCAAGATGAAGGCTGACACATGCTGAGGATGATCAAACATGGATCCTAGACTCTGCTAAGGAAGATTGATGAAGATAAGGGTGACAGAGACTGTCCATGTCTCTCATTCCAAAAGGTGTACTCAATGCAAAATTGAGACAAACTTAGCTTGTTTAAAGTCTGGTTTAAATTGGAAGAAACTCACCAGGGTAGGTTAAAAGGTGACTAAAGACCTGTTCCTATGTTTATAAGAAACCTGATGGGTCCTTGTATACAAGCTCAAGAGGAAGTTGGAAATGCTTTTAAGAAGCCTGTGGGTCCTTGTACAAAGCCCAAGAGGAGGCTAATCGAGGGTCCTTGTTATAGCACAAGAGAAAGCTATGTAGTTTTGAACTTATTTTGGCTCTAAGCAAATGGGTAAGAGGTTTCACCGGGAATAATTCCTCTTTGGGTGGATGTGTCCTATTTATTTTTGGATTCTAAGGTTTTTGCCAAGATGTTTCTGAAGGATAGAAAAACACTTAGAAAGGGGGGGTTTGAATAAGTGTAGCTTTAAAACTTGACAGATAAAAATAAATTGCACAGTTATTTTTATCCTGGTTCGTTGTTAACTAAACTACTCCAGTCCACCCCCGCAGAGATGATTTACCTCAACTGAGGATTTAATCCACTAATCGCACGGATTACAATGGTTCTCCACTTAGTCAGCAACTAAGTCTTCCAGAGTCTTCTGATCACACACTGATCACTCCAGGAACAACTGCTTAGATACCCTCTAAGACTTTTCTAGAGTATACTGATCCACACGATCACTCTAGTTACAACCTGCTTAGATAACCTCTAAGACTTCCTAGAGTATTCTGATCCACACGATCACTCTAGTTCCTTACAACTTAATGTAATCAATTCTAAGAGTATTACAATTGCTTCTTAAAAGCTATAATCACAAACTGTGATATTTCTCTTAACGTTTAAGCTTAATCTCACTAATATATTACAACAGCAATGTAGTGAGCTTTGATGAAGATGAAGATTCTGAGCTTTGATTAGAATAGTGTTTCAGCAAGTTAATAGGCGTTGTTTTTGTTCAGAATGGTTAGAATCATTAACCTTGCTTCTCATCAGAACTTCATATTTATAGGCGTTGGAGAAGATGACCGTTGAGTGCATTTAATGCTTTGCGTGTTCCGTACAGCATCACATTTAATGTTATACGCTTTTGTCAACTACCTCGAGCCTTGTTCACGCTGTGTCTACTGACGTTGCCTTTAATAGCTTCCAACGTTCCTTTTGTCAGTCAGCGTAGCTTGCCACTTGTACTTCCTTCTGATCTGATGTTTGTGAATACAACGTTTGAATATCATCAGAGTCAAACAGCTTGGTGCAGAGCATCTTCTGATCTTCTGACCTTGAAGTGCTTCTGAGCGTGATACCATCAGAACTTCAGTGCTTCTGATCTCGTGTTCTTCTGATGCTTCCATAGACCCATGTTCTGATTCTGCTTCGACCATCTTCTGATGTCTTGCCAGACCATGTTCTGATGTTGCATGCTGAACCCTTTGAGACAAAGCTTCTGAGCGCTGAATTATGCATACTCTTTATATATTTCCTGAAAAGGAAATTGCATTGGATTAGAGTACCATATTATCTTAAGCAAAATTCATATTATTGTTATCATCAAAACTAAGATAATTGATCAGAACAAATCTTGTTCTAACAATCTCCCCCTTTTTGATGATGACAAAAACATATATAAATGATATGAATTTGCGATCAGAAAGAGCAGACGGCAAAAGACAAATTACACAGCTATAGCATAAGCATATGAATATGTCTCCCCCTGAGATTAACAATCTCCCCCTGAGATAAATAATCTCCCCCTGAAATAAATACTCGAAGAACTTTAATAAAAGACTTCCCTGATTATTTCGGTAGAGACGATCACATAAGCTTCTGTCTTTAGAGAATTCATAGCTTCTGACTTCTGCTTCCATTGGACAGCTTCAGAACTAGAATTTCTTTAGATCCCTAGAACACTCACAGCTTCTGATTCCTGCTTCCATCTAGGACAGCTTCAGAACTTGAATTTCTTTGATCTTCTGAACATTCACAGCTTCTGACTTCTGCTTCCATCTAGGACAGCTTCAGAACTTGAATTTCTTTGATCTTCTGAACATTCACAGCTTCTGATTTCTGCTTCCATTTAGGACAGCTTCAGAACTTGAGTTTTCTGGATCTTTAGAACATTCACAGCTTCTGATTTCTGCTTCCCTCGGATAGCTTCAGAGCTTTGAATTTCTACCAACATCACTTCATGCTAGATTTGTATCAGAACATTGTTGAATGTACCAGAGCATCATCAGAGCATCTCTACATCCTGAAATGTTACAGAACAAAAACTAAACGACAAAAGTCAGCATGAACGAGTCAGAACATAAAATGTATATTAGAACACATGATATGTATCAGAGCCATATAGGCTAAAATAATGTATCAGAGCAAATAGAATTTTGTCAGAGCAGATAGACAAATATGGATCAAATTCTATTATCAGTGCTTCTGATTCATTCTTCTTTCTTGCTTCTGATCTCTGAAGCTTGATAGCACTCAGCTTGCTTCAGTTTCCATGAGCTTATTCTTTTTACAGAATAACACTCCTTATGGTTTTGCTTCTTGTGTTTGCTTTGAAGATTCTCTTCACTTCTTTATATCTGCAAAACACTTAAACCATATAGAACTTGCAGTTCTTGTTAGAAAATGTGTGGGAGCTTTACCCAGCAACTGATAGATTAATCAAATCATTTATCATTTATCTTCTCCCCCTTTTTGTCATAACATCAAAAAGAATATTTCAAAAGATTCAGATGAATAAAACGACAAATAAAATCACTGGAATGTAAAAAGAAACAAAGAAACTTTTCATTGATAATCAAAAGATATTACAAAAGGTTCTTATGTTTAACAAGCAGATGCAACAAGGAAGGAAAACTACTAAGACCAAAGCCTAAGACCCTAGCTAAGACAAAATCTGTGCCAGCATGCCATGAAGGAGTGAAACGCATTATTGACTACTTCTTGGGCTTCCAGGCGAGGGGTCGGGGAGACTTGGTTCTGATGCAGATCTTCCACAATCTTTATCAGAGACAACATTCTCAGCAGGTGAAGATGAAGAGATTTCTTTGGAATGGGTTGAGGGAGAGGAAAGGTTAGATGAGGAGGAAGTTGAGTCTTGAAGGTAAAAAGATGAGGAAGAAGATGGAGATGATGGAGGGCTTTCACCAGGGGGTTGAAACACACGTCTAGAATAGTTTCCAGATAACATTGCTTCGAATGGATTCACCTTGAGAGGGTCATAGGTGATCTTTATCTTTTTGGGTTTGAAAGGAGATGTTTCAACAGCTTTTCTCTTTTTGTTTTGATCATTTTTATGGTTTCCTGGGCTTGATGAAGAGTTCATGATGGATTTGCAGATAATGAACAGCTAGGGTTTGATATGAATGTAAAGAGAGAGAACGAAAAAGAAACTGAATGCAAAGTGAGAGAGATATAAGAGGGAAAAGAAACGATTGAAGAATATAAAAAGAAAACTGAAAGAGAGTAAATGATGAAAAGCATTTAATGTTACGTGACGTGAGGAGAGATAATAAAGACAAATGAGGTGACTAGCACAGTTACCTATGGTCGGCGTCCCTTCAACTGCACGCGCGCTTATCCATGAATAGTAATGACAGGTTTACCATCCCGAGATAAAACGTTACAGCTGTTTTGCTTTAAAAGAGGTTCTGAATCAACTTAGACAATGAAACGTTAGTAATAACTGAATCATAATTTCTAAAAGATTTCAATCAGAACTTCTGATTAAAAAAAATAATCCACTTTCATTTCAGAAGATACTCATACATAAGAACTTCTCATCTTCTCATTCTGGGCATAAATCCATACTGATGTTCTTCAGAATGAACTTAAACCTATCTTCAGCCAGGGGTTTTGTAAAAATATCAGCCCATTGATGGTCTGTATCAACAAAGTTTAAAGATATAACACCCTTCTGAACATAGTCCCTTATGAAATGATGTTTAATCTCAATATGTTTAGCCTTTGAATGAAGAATAGGATTCTTAGATAAACATATAGCAGAAGTATTATCACAGAATATAGGAATGTTACTCTCATATATCTGATAATCTTCTAACTGACTCTTCATCCAGAGCATCTGTGTACTGCAACCAGCAGCAGCGACATATTCTGCTTCTGTTGTTGATAGAGCAATAGTTGCTTGCTTCTTGCTATACCAGGAGATCAAATGACTTCCAAGAAATTGGCAACTTCCTGAAGTACTCTTTCTTTCAATTCTGTCTCCAGCATAGTCAGCATCGCAGAATCCTACTAAGTTGTATTCTTTAGATTTTCTGTAAACTAAGCCAACATTAGTAGTACCTTTCAGATACCTTAGAATTCTCTTAACAGCAGTTAAATGAGATTCTCTAGGATCTGATTGGAATCTAGCACACAAACAAACACTGAACAGAATGTCAGGTCTAGAAGCAGTCAAATATAGAAGAGATCCAATCATACCTCTGTATAACTTCTGATCTACCTTCTTACTTACCTCATCCTTACCTAGGATGCATGTTGGATGCATAGGAGTTTTGGCTTCTTTGCAGTCTAGAAGATTAAACTTCTTCAGAAGTTCCTTCACATACTTGGTTTGGTGAACATACGTTCCTTCTGATGTTTGATTTATTTGTATTCCAAGGAAATACTTGAGTTCTCCCATCATGCTCATTTCAAACTCAGCCTGCATAGACTCAGCAAACTCCTTTCCAAGTGTAGCATTAGATGTTCCAAAAATAATATCATCTACATATATTTGACAAATTAAAATATCCCTTTTAAAAGTTTTACAAAAGAGAGTAGTGTCCACTTTTCCTCTAGTGAAACCATTATCCAGAAGGAAAGAACTTAAGCGTTCATACCAAGCTCTGGGAGCCTGTTTCAATCCATACAACGATTTCTTTAGTTTAAAAACATGATTAGGAGACATAGAGTCTTCAAAACCAGGAGGTTGATGGACATAAACTTCTTCATCTATATAACCATTTAAGAAGGCACTCTTAACATCCATTTGATAGAGAGTGATGTTATGTTGAGTGGCAAAAGAATTTAATAGACGAATAGATTCTAACCTGGCCACTGGTGCAAAGGTTTCTGTATAGTCAATCCCTTCTTGCTGACTATAACCCTGAGCCACCAGTCTGGCTTTGTTCCTTACCACTTCACCTTTCTCACTGAGCTTGTTTCTGAAGACCCATTTTGTACCTATTATATTGAATCCATCTGGTCTAGGAACAAGATCCCAAACGTCATTCCTTGTAAACTGATTCAGTTCTTCTTGCATAGCAATTATCCAGTCTGGATCTTCTAGAGCATGATCAACAGAAGTTGGCTCGATCAAAGATACAAGACCTAATTGACAGTCTGCATTGTTCTTAAGGAATGCTCTTGTTCTGATTGGATCATCCTTCTTTCCAAGAATGACATCTTCTGAATGACCAGAGATGCGTCTGGATGATCTTCTGACAGATGGTTCTTCAGAAATGCTTAGATTCTCCAGAGAAGCTGATACTTGATCTTCAGATTCTTTGCTTCTGAGAAGCTCTGCTTCTGATGCGTTGCTTCTTGGCTCAACAGCTTCTGATATGTCAATATCACAATCTGCAAAATTATCAAACTGCTTTGGTTTTTCAGAACCAAGCTTATCATCAAACCTGATATTGATTGATTCTTCTACAATCAATGTTTCAGTATTGTATACTCTGTAGCCTTTTGAGCGTTCAGAATATCCAAGAAGGAAACATTTTTGTGCTTTGGAATCAAACTTACCAAGATGATCTTTAGTGTTCAGAATAAAGCATACACATCCAAAAGGATGGAAATATGAAATGTTAGGCTTTCTATTCTTCCACAATTCATAAGGAGTCTTATTTAGAATAGGTCTGATAGATATTCTATTCTGAATATAGCATGCAGTGTTTATTGCTTCTGCCCAGAAATGCTTAGCCATGTTGGTTTCATTGATCATGGTTCTGGCCATTTCTTGCAGAGTCCTATTCTTTCGTTCTACAACCCCATTTTGCTGTGGAGTTCTAGGACAAGAGAAATCATGGGCAATACCATTTTCTTTGAAGAATTCTTCAAATGATCTGTTCTCAAATTCACCACCATGATCACTTCTGACCTTTATGATTTTACACTCTTTTTCAGATTGAATCTGAATGCAGAAATCAAAGAACACTGAATGAGACTCATCCTTGTGTTTCAAGAATTTTACCCATGTCCAGCGGCTATAATCATCTACGATGACTAATCCATATTTCTTCCCTCTGACAGATGCTGTTTTGACTGGGCCAAACAGATCAATGTGCAAGAGTTCTAATGGTCTTGAGGTAGAAACAACATTCTTGGACTTGAATGCAGGTTTGGAGAACTTGCCCTTCTGACATGCTTCACAAAGAGCATCTGATTTGAATTTCAGATTAGGGAGTCCTCTGACAAGATCCAGTTTGTTAATCTGAGAAATCTTTCTCAAACTAGCATGACCTAATCTTCTGTGCCAGACCCACTGCTCTTCAGAAACAGACATAAGACAAGTCACCTTCTGACTCATAAGATCTTGCAGATCTGTCTTATAAATGTTGTTCTTCCTCTTGCCTGTAAATAGGATTGAGCCATCCTTCTGATTTACAGCCTTGCAGGACTCTTGATTAAAGATTATATCATAACCATTGTCACTCAATTGACTGATAGATAAGAGGTTATGTGTTAATCCTTCTACAAGAAGTACATTAGAAATGGAAGGAGAGTTACCAGACTTTATAGTTCCAGAGCCAATTATTTTGCCCTTGTGATCTCCTCCAAACTTGACTTCTCCTCCAGACTTAAGCACCAGGTCTTGGAACAAAGACCTTCTTCCTGTCATGTGTCGTGAGCATCCAGAGTCCAGGTACCACGACATGTTGTGCTTTGTCCTTTTTGCAGCCAAGGATATCTCTTCAGAATCTGATTCTGATGTAGATTCTGATCCGTCATCTTCTGTCGCCATCAGCGCACAGTTAGCCTGCTCATCTTCAGAGTCTGAATCATCTGCTGACTCATCCCAGGTTGCCATAAGACCTTTCTTCTTATGAAACTTCTTCTTGGGATTTTCCTTCTGAAGTTTTGGACATTCATTCTTGAAGTGTCCAGGCTCATTGCATTCATAGCACATGACCTTCTTCTTGTCAAATCTTCTGTCATCAGAAGATTCTCCACGTTCAAATTTCTTTGAACTTCTGACGCTTCTGAACTTCCTTTGCTTGTTCTTCCAGAGTTGATTCAGCCTTCTGGAGATCAAGGACAGTTCATCTTCTTCTTCAGATTCTGATTCTTCAGGATCTTCTTCTCTAGCCTGAAAAGCGTTAGTGCATTTCTTGATATTGGATTTTAATGCAATAGACTTACCTTTCTTTTGAGGCTCATTTGCGTCCAGCTCTATTTCATGACTTCTCAAGGCACTTATAAGCTCTTCCAGAGAAACTTCATTCAGATTCTTTGCAATCTTGAATGCAGTCACCATAGGACCCCATCTTCTGGGTAAGCTTCTGATGATCTTCTTTACGTGATCAGCCTTGGTGTATCCCTTGTCAAGAACTCTCAATCCAGCAGTAAGAGTTTGAAATCTTGAAAACATCTTTTCAATGTCTTCATCATCCTCCATCTTGAAGGCTTCATACTTCTGGATTAAAGCTAGAGCTTTAGTCTCCTTGACTTGAGCATTTCCTTCATGAGTCATTTTCAAAGACTCATATATGTCATAGGTCGTTTCCCTGTTAGATATCTTCTCATACTCATCATGAGAGATAGCATTCAGCAAAACAGTTCTGCATTTATGATGATTCCTGAAAAGCTTTTTCTGATCATCATTCATTTCTTGCCTTGTCAGCTTTACGCCACTGGCATTTACTGGATGTTTGTAACCATCCATCAGAAGATCCCATAGATCACCATCTAGACCAAGAAAGTAACTTTCCAGTTTATCTTTCCAGTATTCAAAGTTTTCACCATCAAATACCGGCGGTCTAGTATAACCATTGTTACCGTTGTGTTGCTCAGCAGAGCCAGATGTAGATGCAGGTGTAGACTTTTCACTTTCATCAACCATCTTTTACTGAAGCGTTTTTCTCTTCCTGAATCTTTTCTAAACACGGTTAAGTGCTTGCACCTTAGAACCGGCGCTCTAATGCCAATTGAAGGATAGAAAAACACTTAGAAAGGGGGGGTTTGAATAAGTGTAGCTTTAAAACTTGACAGATAAAAATAAATTGCACAGTTATTTTTATCCTGGTTCGTTGTTAACTAAACTACTCCAGTCCACCCCCGCAGAGATGATTTACCTCAACTGAGGATTTAATCCACTAATCGCACGGATTACAATGGTTCTCCACTTAGTCAGCAACTAAGTCTTCCAGAGTCTTCTGATCACACACTGATCACTCCAGGAACAACTGCTTAGATACCCTCTAAGACTTTTCTAGAGTATACTGATCCACACGATCACTCTAGTTACAACCTGCTTAGATAACCTCTAAGACTTCCTAGAGTATTCTGATCCACACGATCACTTTAGTTCCTTACAACTTAATGTAATCAATTCTAAGAGTATTACAATTGCTTCTTAAAAGCTATAATCACAAACTGTGATATTTCTCTTAACGTTTAAGCTTAATCTCACTAATATATTACAACAGCAATGTAGTGAGCTTTGATGAAGATGAAGATTCTGAGCTTTGATTAGAACAGTGTTTCAGCAAGTTAATAGGCGTTGTTTTTGTTCAGAATGGTTAGAATCATTAACCTTGCTTCTCATCAGAACTTCATATTTATAGGCGTTGGAGAAGATGACCGTTGAGTGCATTTAATGCTTTGCGTGTTCCGTACAGCATCGCATTTAATGTTATACGCTTTTGTCAACTACCTCGAGCCTTGTTCACGCTGTGTCTACTGACGTTGCCTTTAATAGCTTCCAACGTTCCTTTTGTCAGTCAGCGTAGCTTGCCACTTGTACTTCCTTCTGATCTGATGTTTGTGAATACAACGTTTGAATATCATCAGAGTCAAACAGCTTGGTGCAGAGCATCTTCTGATCTTCTGACCTTGAAGTGCTTCTGAGCGTGATACCATCAAAACTTCAGTGCTTCTGATCTCGTGTTCTTCTGATGCTTCCATAGACCCATGTTCTGATTCTGCTTCGACCATCTTCTGATGTCTTGCCAGACCATGTTCTGATGTTGCATGCTGAACCCTTTGAGACAAAGCTTCTGAGCGCTGAATTATGCATACTCTTTATATATTTCCTGAAAAGGAAATTGCATTGGATTAGAGTACCATATTATCTTAAGCAAAATTCATATTATTGTTATCATCAAAACTAAGATAATTGATCAGAACAAATCTTGTTCTAACAGTTTCACCGGGAATAATTCACCTTGGGGGTTTAAACTACAGATCTCTAATTAGGAAAGAGCCTTCACCGGGAAGACATTCTCAATCCTAGGCCATATTCCTATAATATATATATAGTTTAACTGTCCTAAGGTTTATACTCGAACGTAGTTCTAAACTAATATATATGCACAGTTTATATTTGACAGTAATTTAAATAAAGACTGTAAATTGAAAGCTTGTAAAGCCTAACCTGGATGGAGTGGAGGCCATTGAAGAAGTATGTACAGAGCCTCAACAGTAATTTTTGTTGTTTTGTTGATAACAGTTGAATATTTATGATAAACAGTTAATGGTTTTTGAAAACAGAAGAAGTGAAGATGGACAAAGGTCACATAGGTATCTGAAGAGTTTCACCGGGAATAATGCCCTCTGAAAATGGAGGTCGTGAGGATGATTGAGAGCACCTGGGTTTGAATGAATTATCTCAATAGCTTCCTTGAGACTCAATGATGCTAACTGAATGCTTATTGGAGCTTGAATCCTCCTGAATTGCTCTATGGACCTCCCTCGATTTCAGCTTCAAGTGAACATGGAGGTTGTTGAATTTGGAGTTACAGATGAGCTGCAGCCATCTGGTTAGCTTCACTATGACCTGAGGAGTGTGCCTGGATGCTTGGCTTGACTTGAAACCTCCTGAATCACTCTATGGACCTCCAACTGCAAATGCTCCAAAGTGAGAGCAACAATGGTGTTCCTCTACTTACAGAAGTGATCCAGGTGCTTGGATCACCTCAAATGACCTCCCTTGAGATGTTAGAATGCTCACTTTCCAAAGATAAGCTCTGGTTTGAAGAAATCGATTCTTCTTGCCAAAGAACTTTGAAAAACAATGAACATGAGAAGAGAAAGAGAAAGCAAGGAATATGGTTGCTTTGGTGTGTTTTTTTGAATGATAATGAGGCCTCTATTTATAGGCAAATGTCTCAGTACTGATTGGGAGAGTGAGCTTGCTTAGTGAAGCAAGTTTGGTTTCTTAGCCATGAAGAAATTTCAAAGAATATCCAAGTGTGATCATTGCATTTTCGAGCCACCTCCCCTATCCATTGATTCTATCTGATCTTAGGGGACAATTCAGATGCAAAGTGAGCTCTAATTGGTTGGTGAGAAGATTCCTTGGGTGATTCATCAATTTGCCATAAATTCTCAAAAGTAATCATTACATAATCACATGTTCTTGTTTTAGGAATCTTCTTCAATTATCATGGCATGGTGAAAATGAATGCATGGTATTGTTTCAGACATGTTATGGGTCGTGTAGCATCCATTAGTGAAGCAAAAATGCACAAAATTGCAAAGTTCCAATTTGCTCATGACCTATAATTTTACTTCATGAGGCCAACTTTGGACAAGCATAACTCTTAGCTCAAATTGAATTTGGAGAAGGTTGAACACAATTTGGAAAGCCCTAAACATCTACTTTAAATCATTAGTTTATGTCTTCTTCAGAATCATTTGGGAAATTTGTGAAAAATGAGCCCAAAGTTGGATGAAAACTAGGTTAAAACACTTAGAAAATTTTCTAAGTGTTTATGACCTAAAACTTCAAAATCTCCAAAACCCTTAAATGGTTGATCTTTTGAAAAAAGTTCCTTTGTAAGATGTTGTTTTATTTTGCAAGATCTACAACTTTCATGTTGGAAGTTTTTTGAGTTGTGTAGGTGAAATTTTGAGTTCTCACCATGCCCTCAAAAACCCTAATTCCCGACTTTTTGCTCCTTGATGAATTTCTTTGAATTTCTTTGGTCAAATGACTTTGACATCCATATATTGATGATATTGATCTTTGAAAGTCATTTTTGGACCAAAAACCTTAAAAGTCAATGATGATCCCACACAGTTGACTTTTCCTGACAAAGTGAATTTTTTGGGTTTTTGTGAAGAAACAAGATCTTCTCCTCAAATGAATGATGTAAATGGATTATATTGAGGTAGTAGAGATTCTTGAATCATGTATTGAGTTTTGGATCCATGCCCTGATTAAAAGTCAACCATCCTGGTGAATTAGGTCAAAAACCCTAATTGTCGACCATATGAAAATAATGACTGTAGACTTTGAATTGGGGTGTAATGTCCAGTGGATCTTGTCATATGAGTTATTTGTAGATGATTGATGTCTTTGAATGATCCCCTGGGGCTTTTTAGGGTTTCCCAAAGGTGATCCCTGATTTTAGTCCTTGATAGGCTCCAAACCCTAGTCTGTTGATCTGAGTAATCCTGTACTTAGATAACTGGGTGTCTTAATCAATCATAGGTGTAATAATGAGGATTTTGAGTCTTATGCTTGTATTAGAGACTAATCCTTGTATTGATTGATCCTTTGCCTGAATTTTCTTGTCTTTGAACACCCTCGATTGAATGCCAGACTGTCCTAGGTACTTACTTTGACTTGATGAAAATCCTGAAGATATGTCATCTCAGGGGGGTCAAAAATTAGGGTATGACAGATGCCCCTATTTAAGTTTCTTTTAACTGGAGGGAGAGAGATTGATATCTCGATCTCTTCTGCGTAAAAGAGACTTAAATATCAAAGAATGCCCGAATTTTGGGCGCTCCTGAGATGATAAAATCTTTGCATGATTTGATCCCGTTGTCGCACTTGGCGGGGGATGAGGAGACAAACTCCTGCAGAAATACTTGATGTGGATTCTGGTGAATGGATGGCAATGTAGGATGCGCAATCCATCTTCTTTAACTAAGTGTTGATACTTAGAAAAAGGTAAACAACCTCCCCCTTGTTTCGGATGTCCATATCTCGAAACTGGCCTTAGTTGTGTTTGGACAATATTTCAGATAAAGAGAAAATTTCCAAAAGTTTGTTTCCTCATCAAACTTCTTACCAGCACTTGGAGGTAAGATACCATTTGACGGTAAATAAAGAAACTTCAAGGTTTTGTTTCCTCATCAAACTTCTTACCAGCACTTGGAGGTAAGATACCATTTGACGGTAAATAAAGAAACTTCAAGGTTTTGTTTCCTCGTCAAACTTCTTACCAGCACTTGGAGGTAAGATACCATTTGACGGTAAATAAAGAAACTTCAAAGATTTGTTTCCTCATCAAACTTCTCATCAGCATTTGGAGATGAGATACCATTTGATGGTAATAAAGAAACTTTAAGGGATTGTTTCCTCATCAAACTTCTTACCAGCACTTGGAGGTAAGATACCATTTGACGGTAAATAAAGAAACTTCACCATCTTCCCTTTTGACTTGGCATCTTTGAAAGATTGTCATATGGGCCCGCGCTCTTTTGAGGGGCTAATGACTTTGTTTGAAGGCAGACGAACTGTTTTCGGGGTGAAAACTGCCATTCGTCGACTGGTGCCTGGGGAATCAACAAACTGTTTTCCTAAGAGGAAAACTACCATTTATCGACTCTGTGGGGAACTAAACGTCCCTGAAACAGACAAACTGTTTGAAGAAACTACCATTTGTCGATTTCTTGAGTATTTAACAGACAAACTGTCTTTCCTTGGGGAAAGACTACCATTTGTTGACTCCGCTGGGGATCATGAACTATCTTCTGGATGAAGACTACCATTCACTGATTCTACTGGGGAATCATTTGTCGATCTGCTGGGAGATTCTGAATTATTCTTTGACAAGAAGTGGCACCTCTTGACCCTGCTGGGGAAATACCAAACCTCTAGGGGATTCCAAAATGCGAAGCAGACTATCTTATCTGAAAAAGACTTTCGAATGTCGCTTTGCAGGAGATTCTCGGCTGAGGAATTCCAAAAGTGAACAAACTATCTCTTTGAGGGAGACTACCATTTGCTGACTTGCTTGGGGAGATCCTTGTGTATGAACTGTTGTTTCGAAGGAAAAAGTTTTTCCGGAACTTGCAGGGGAAACTTGAGTTCATGCCTCTATGACTCAGGCATTCACAGGATCAAAGCCTGATTCGGCTATGCAATTATGATGTAATGTATGCATGAATATTATGACAATGATAAAATGTAAAGTGAATGTGAATAGAATTGTCGCGGATGGAAAATCCTAAGATACGACTTGAATTCTTGTGGATCGGAATATGTCCTCTTCTTGGAGTTCGAACTCTGTTGGGAATATCTGGTTATCAGTTGTCCGCTGTCCGAAATGAGTAATATGAATTGAAGTAGAGATCCGTCATCGGGAGATGTTCGCAAAGCGACCTCATGGGGAAATATTGGTTCCCGGAGTCTCAACCGTTCTCGGAGCAACTGTTTGCATTCTTCCTATTGTTTGTAAACCTCAGAAAGAAATTTCACCTTTATTTTTGCAAGTAAATTCATTTTATTTTATGAAAACATTTGTTTCAAGAAAAATGACTGTTTAAACTTAAAATGCATTTCAAGAAACTGAAAAAGACTAGATTGCAAAGGAAAGCACAAGGCTCAAATTATTATATATGGAATGGTAATCAGCCAAATGCTTGATTCCATGGAGTATTTACAAAGTTGGAAATTGGTAATTTTCGGGAAAAGGGCTACGATGAAACGTGACGACCGTTATCTCTCCCTTCCACTCCGAGTTGCGCTGTATTCGTGCTTCGTAGAAGATGACCTACTGCTGATGAACACTCCGCTATGGATTTTGAATGATCAAGTTTGTCCTGAACACAGTTACTTGCCATATATCCCTAACTTTTGCGTAAACTACCCCTTTCGGGTTTTAAGTCTACCGGGATTGATTAATACATATTTTTTTTATGTCTCTAATTTTTGCCTGAATCGCCCTTTCGGGTTTTCGATTCACCGAGACGCTCTTTTTTTGCCTAAGTCGCTCTTTGCGAGTTTTCAACTTAGCGAGCTGTTCTTTTGTTTATTTAGGCGAAGTATTTCTTGACTGCGTCGACGTTCACAGGACGGGTGAATTCTTCTCCATCCATAGTCGTGAGTATTAAGGCTCCTCCTGAGAAAGCTCTCTTGACCACGTAGGGGCCGTCATAATTGGGAGTCCATTTCCCTCTCGAATCTGTGAGAAAAGGTTGAATCTTTTTGAGTACAAGGTCGCCTTCTTTGATTGTGCGAGGTCGAACCTTTTTGTCGAAAGCTTTCTTCATTCTTTGTTGATATAGCTGTCCGTGGCATAAAGCTGTCATGCGCTTTTCTTCGATTAAGTTCAGTTCATCGAATCTGCTTTGACACCACTCGGCTTCTGTTAATTTTGCCTCCATCAAGACTCTCATTGATGGGATTTCAACCTCTATAGGTAGGACTGCCTCCATGCCATATACAAGGGAGAAAGGAGTTGCTCCGGTCGAAGTACGTACTGATGTATGGTAACCATGAAGAGCATACGGGAGCATTTCATGCCAATCTTTGTAAGTAATGACCATCTTCTGAATGATTTTCTTGATGTTTTTGTTAGCTGCTTCTACAGCTCCATTCATCTTTGGTCTGTAAGGAGATGAGTTGTGATGTTCAATCTTGAATTCTTCACAAAGTTCCTTCATCATTTTGTTATTCAAATTTGACCCATTGTCAGTGATTATCTTGCTAGGAATGCCATAGCGACAGATGATGTGATTCTTGATAAACCTGACGACAACTTGTCTTGTAACGTTTGCATAGGAAGCTGCTTCAACCCATTTGGTAAAATAGTCTATAGCTACCAAGATGAAGTGATGTCCGTTGGACGCTTTTGGTTCGATCATTCCAATCATGTCGATTCCCCACATGGAGAAAGGCCAAGGGGAAGAGAGTATGTTGAGAAGAGATGGTGGCACATGA